>NC_056728.1:892701486-892956036 GCF_019279795.1 Protopterus annectens | reverse complement strand
TTTTATGACATAAGACTTCCAAAAGTAATTTTTAAAGGTTTTTCATTTCCAGATTTTTAGGAGTCACACAGACCCAAAGAAATCCCCTTTTTAACTCCCCAGGGATTCATACCCCTAACTATGTTATGACACTAGAGAATTATGCATTAAGACAACGCGGCTATATGCTTTAGTGAGATTTTCATTTCCACTGCTATATTTGTAGGATGCTGACATCATCAGACTAGACATGGTAATGTGTATGGACTTTGTTTTATGCAATCCCAGGACTGCACCATGGGGGACAGCAGGTGTTAACAGCTTGAACAGGACTCCACAATTCTTAGCCTGTGTGATCTATCTGTGGACCAGTTGCCAATCCATCATATGACAATACATATTTATGCACAGAGTGTTGATTTTATGGATACGACATGTGTCTGGGATATTGGAAAAGGGCTATTCAAGGTCTATGTGGGATGTGTGTAGCTCATTTCTGTGATGTATGTCCTGGATGGCTGCCTTGCAAACAGTCTAGCGGTTTGGGAACCATGATCTTCCCATGAACAGACCAAAGTTGGTAGGGTTGTGTGTTTGTCAGCTTCCAGTAGCTCTGTTTATGACTTTGACTTCAATCATGATGGACCCCATGGCCTTGCAGATCAGATGTCATAGGCATATAAGACTGTAGTACCCATGGTCTGTTGTGCACCAACACTTGTGGAGTGTGCCATATGTTGCTGTAATCCATTCAACGGTTTCATATCCTGTAGAGAGGGTAAGGCTCAACAGACTGTTCAGGTGAAGGATCTGTTTGTTCTGCAGTTCACTTATGACACATACAGGGAAACAATGTAATCCAATCGATGCCATGTTTTCAGCTTTGAAAGAAGCTGTTTACCCATTCTACATGTGATATCTCCTGGAATGATGATAGGGCCTTTTGTCAGTGGAAGGTGGCTATGTATGTATGGGCTTGTGTAACAGGATGTTGGCATTGTCAGTCATTTACAGTTGGCCCTGACTCAGAGTGTACATTGCTATTTATGACATAGCTGAAGGAAATGTCATAGTTCTGTCTAGACTCCTTCACAGATAATCTTACAAAACACCAAAAAACATAGGCACTAAACCCATGTTATACTCTTTTACACACTTAACACCCTTTTTGATCAGTCAAAAGAGTATTTCATCATAATATCTTGACATGTCCTAAGGTCAGTTTTGTGTGTACTCTCCAGTCCAGCTGGTGAATATGGGGATTTTGAGGCAATGTTACAACTGCCTTATGTACACAGACAACCCTCTCCTCCTCCCAACAAACTCAGATATTTGTGAGAGATGCAACTATATAGACAAACTGGAGGCTGAGCTCTCTAGACCCATGACTGGCACAGTCTATCAGGAGGAGAAGGTAACCACACACACACCATGACTCCAGTGTCACATAGACCTATAGCAACAGCAGACCAAACACATAAACACACAAAAACATACTTGGAGGCTCTAAATAAAACTCTGCCTAAGCAGCAGAGACCCCCAAAGCAGACACCCAAACAACTGCTTCCCCACAACTATACCCACATATCACAAAGTACACAATGTCAGTGTGCCACACAGTCACTGCCCTTAAGGCTAAACAACACACCTAATACACCTGTGATAGGTGACTCTATTGTCAGACACACTGACATTCCACTCACCAAGCTGAACAAGGAGAAGGTCACTGTAAGCTGTCTGTCGGGTGCCAGGATCCGACACATAACACATGCACTCAGGTCACTCCAAAGCAAGTACAGATATGACTCTATCATTGTCCATGCTGGTGTGAATGTCCTGAGACATTCCTCCAGGGACTACATGAAAAGAGACATAGAGGAGCTCTATGATGATGTAGCCCAGGCCAGTATGACCCTGACCTTGTGTAGCATCTTACTCTCACCAAGAATGATGCCACAGTATAAAGACAACATGATCAATTTTAACAGTTGGCTAACGTATTTGTGTCATTCACAGGGGATCCAGAGTCTGTCGTCCTGGGATGACATGCTCATCATGCCACGTTGCTTCACTAGGGACGGCTTGCACCTGTCACCCCTGGGCTTTTGAATACTGGCTAAGGCACTTGCCACCCCCATAGTGCCTTTTTTAGGCAAGGCTCAAAAGACAAACCCACCTCCATAGACAATACAAGGTAAAAGAAACTAAGGGTAATGCTGCTCAATGCCAGAAGTCTACACCTCTAAATGCATGCAGTCAAGGCTCTCTTCAGTATGGAGAATATCAATATCTGTGCAGTAACAGAAAGCTGGTTCAAGGCTCCCGAAAGCACCCCAGCACTACCAGAATACACTTCATACCATGCTTTTCGGCCACAATAATTGGGCCACACCACAAAAGGAGGGGGAGTATCCATATACATCAAAGATACACAAACCTCCAGGTTAGTAGCACTGCACAAAGCATTGGAGACCATCCATGTGTAACTAACAGTGGGCTAAACTGCCTTTCAGGTTGTAGCCTGCTATAGACCACCCTCCCAAACTCAGGGACCCCACTCGGCTTTCCTGAGAACACTGGAGAATATGTAGGTCTCTCCAAACACCATTATATTGGGTGACTTCAACTAGCCAAACATTGACTGGGAATACTACTCAAGCCCCAACAACCTCGCCTAATGGTTCCTCAAATATATAAACTCAAATGCTATGGAACAACTAGTCACTACCCCCCACAAGTGGGGTATACATATTGGACCTGGTCATCACCAACATGGGGACTCTATGTTCCACACCAGAGGTATACCCCTCATTAGTAAGGTCAGACCATACATTTATCTCACTGGACATCCATATCCCGTGCCCACCCCCAGCCAAGGTAATCTTGATGAGGAACTTCTCAAAAGCAAATGTCACACTTCTCAAAGCTGAGGTGGTTTCCTTCAAAGTCCCAGGGCCAGTGGGAACTATGACTCATATGACAGTATCCTTTAGAAACCCATTGTATGGACACCTACAGGAAAGCATGGATCATGCTATCCCACATGAATCCAAGGCTCACTCCTCTAAAGGCAGGTGACCTGTCTGGTGGACCCTGGCCATAAATAAGCTATGCAACAAAAGGAGGGTACTACATGATAGAGCAGTATCCCACAAAGGGGAGGCATCTCTGATCAGTACTAGCAAAAAGCTACAATCGCTCATAAAATCATCTAAGGCCAGCTTCGACAGTAAGATTGCACAAGACACTAAAGACTATCACAAGGCCTTCTTTAGTTATGTCAGGAACCTGGGTGGCAACTCCCAGATATGGTCTGAGCTAGTGCATAATGACAACAAAATACACTGAACTCAAAGACATTGCCAACATCCTGGCAGACAGGTTCAGTGCATATCCCCCCCCCATCCCCCAAAAGTACAAATGTCCATCCCAACAGAGTGTAGCCTCCCTGACATCACAGATGAACATGTGAGAGCTGCTCTCCAAAGCAATAACACAGCATCAATGGGACCAGACGGTGTCCCAGGCTGCGTCTTACACGAACTTCATAAAGAACATAATCCTCACATAATGTCATTGTTCAATATCAGACTTACTACAGGATATGTACCCAAGGAATGGCATACAGCAACAGTGGTCCTGCTCCACAAAGGGGGTGCCACAAGGGATCCTGGACCCTATCACCCTATAAACCTGACTAGCCTGGTCTGCAAAGCTATGGAGCGTATCATCATGGAACTCAAAAACAAACATCGGCAACCTCCAGACACTGGCTCCTACCCAATTCACCTTTGTTAAAGGAAGATCTTGCCTCTTGCACCTGGTCAACTTCTTTGAGTCAGTTACCAGAGCCATATACATAGGGAAGGTAGTCCACCCAGCCTACCTGGACCTCCCAAAAACCTTTCACATAATACCTCACTCGGTCATCTTAAATGCACTCACCAGCTTAGATATCAACACATATGTCACAAGATGGATTGCAAACTGGATCAGGGATAGCACCCACATGGTCAGAATTGTAGGTGCCATGTCAGACTCCACACCAGTTACATGTAGCGTCCCACAAGGCTCGGTTCTGGGACCTCTCTTGTTCAGTATATATTTCTCTGAGGTACAGGCTAATACGGGAGGACTATGGCTGACCAAGTTCGCGGATGACTGCAAACTGGGTGCCATAATTGACTCTCCAGCTGACACAAGCATCCTCCTAAAGGGTCTCAGAGAGATGGATAATTAGTGTCAGAGCCATAGCCTAAAGCTAAATGCCATAAAATGCATAGTCATCCCCTTTGGGAATAACAAAGTGCACACAGATTACCACATAGGTGTTAATCCATTACGTACAGAAGGTGTACTTAGGGATTTGGGGACCAAAGTAGATAGTAATCTCTCCTATGCAATTCACATTGCCAAAGTGGTTAGGTAGACCTTGTATATAGCCCACCTTATCCCAAACGGTTTCACATCTAAATCAAGAGAGGTCATTGTGCACCTCTACTCATCAGGCCCATACTTGGGTGCAATGCATCATTTGGGATGTACCTTACCCGACACCTGCAGCAACTGTAATGACCCCAAAGGTACCTCATCAAATGGAACAAGAGACTCATACAGATGCCCTAAGCAGTTCAGCTACAGAAACTCCAGCTGTACTCAGTTGCTTACCGCCTACCCAGATGCAATCTGTGCCTGCCGTATACAGCCATGTCCAACCCAGACTTATTGGTCATGCTCCACCTCAGGATATCAGAATCCCTTACAGCTACACGCTTCAGGGACTTCAACCTTAGCACAGAATTAATAGGACATGCTGGCAGGACAGATTCATATCCCAGAAGCTCCCCTCACTCTGGAACGAAATCCCAGTCCAAGTTAGGCAGAACCCTCACTGACCATCTTCAAGGGAAATCTTGATGAGTGGATGGGTGATCATACGTTTACCCCTGGGATCTCTTCTGGGTCCCTGCTAGACAGAGGCACAATACACTAATCGTACAATGGCTATCTTGTGTGACCTACTATTCAAAGGCACAGTATACTAGTCTACAGGGTGTTGAATGCCAAACACACTCTGGCTAGGCTTTTGAATGCCCTAGGGCTGATACCTACTAACAACATATGAACCTATGTACCTATGATAATGTTTGGAGTGCACATTATTTATTGATGATACTGACTGCAGATTTGTTATCTTCTTTGCTTTCTCACTTTCTATGTACAATCTATGTATCTGTAGTACATATTTGATTATGACAGGGTTCCAAGATGTTATATATGTGTCTGTTGTCTTATAAATGTGTGCACAAGGCAGGATTGGTGGCTAGTGAGAGGTTTCTGGGTTAACACATGAACTGTCTGATATGTCTGGCCCACTGCTGCACTCAGACATGGCCTAAGTGTGTGAGCATGCCCAGTTTGCTCTTGCAGTGTTTTGTTGCCTGACATTTGTCTCATTTATTCAAGTGTGTGAACATGCCCAGTGTGACCTTTCAGTATGTTGCTGTCTGGAGTCCACTACATTTGTTACCATGTGTGAACATGCCCAGTATTAACATGTATACTATGTGTGTGTTGGAAATCAAGTTATATTTATACTGCAGGGCTCACCTTTGTGTCATAACTTGACATGAATTATGCTGTGCCTGCAGGGTTTCCATGAGACACTTTGCATAGACTTATCAACATGTCTTCATACTAGCTGAGCAGTGAAATACTGTTGTGGTTTAGTGGTTCAGTACTGTGACTGTAATGCACAGTATCTTGGGTTCGAGGCCTGTTACTGCTTTAAATTTTCATACTGGGCAGACCAGACTGCTTAAGGTCCAGTAAAGCATATATGTGCATGTTTACCTGCTTTTGCTCAACTATGCCCAAAGTTGTGCCAGGTAGTGTGTACCATTATGTTTACATATACTAAGTAGTGGCAAAGCTGTTAAGCATTGCTTTATATTGCTTAACACAAGGCAATCATGCCTCAGGTGGTGCTGCAGGGCTGCCTATGTCAGATGCACATAGTACAGTCCCTATACATGTTTGAAAACAGGTAGCGTCAAGTTAGGCATCCCTTTTACTATATGTAAAGTGGTCAGGGAGAGGTATCATTTCCAGGGTTCCTACTGAGCTAGTGTATGTGCTATGCATTGCCGCTTTGCCAAGGCCAAAGCATACTGGACACGCCCTCTGCCTACTGGGGCAGGCTCAGGTTGTTCCTCCTCCGAGTCACGCTCTGCCTGTGATTGACTTGGCAATGGTGGGGGGCTGTTTGGCCCAGCCCTATGGTGATCCTGCTGCAGCTGTTTTCGCAGGATCATATTATGTAGCATAGCACATACCATGACAATTTGGGTACATGTAGTTGGTGAGTACTGCAAGGCTCCACCAGGTGTGTCCAGGCACCGGAACCGTGACTTGAGCAGCCCAAACACATGCTCGATTACATTTCGTGTTTGTGCATGTGCCTCATTATGGTGTTCCTGTTCAGGTGTGCGTGCATTTCTGATGGGTGTCATTAGCCATGGCTCCAGTGCATATCCAGCATCCCCCACTAGGTGCAATTATCAAATGGTGGCCACCAATTGGTGCAAAGGCCATCACATGCACATGTGCAAATACCTATAAAAGCAGGCTGTAATTGCTGCCCACAAACTCAATCACTCTATTGCAGAGACTGAGAGAGAGAGAGAGAGAGAGAGAGAGAGAGAGAGAGAGACAGTGAAAAGCAAAAGGAAAACGGAAAATAAATAATACCAACTCATACAAAGGAAAGGTATGTAACAGATATGTATTTACTGGCATGTAGTAGATGTTTTTGAAGAGTACTCTACATAATGTGAACCATTCATATGTGGCAGCAGTATGTATCTATGCACATATGTCCTGCTTAACTACTGTCATGGACAATTCAGTGTGTAGCTGTGTGCAGTGGGACATACCTGTGAAATATGTAACTCAGCATTAAATGTCAGACATCTGATCCATGTTATCTGTGTTCTCTACAGTAGTGTGGACAATGGCTGTTTGGGGGAGTAGCGCATACATCTATATAAACATGGATGTGACAGAGTAACACATGCACGATAGTCATATTAAAGTTTCGCTTAGCATTGGCAACTGTTGTACCAGGCTAGTATGCTAATCTAGCATTTGTAGCTATATATATATACCCCCTCTAATGCTACTGTGTGTTCACATGTGACACCTGTTCATGTTGCAGCAAGGCCCAACTGTTCAGCTGTGAGGTCCAGGGAATTACAACAGTGTGGACCTTGTGTGTGTATAACATAACATTATGAATAGGAAACTAATATCAAATGGTGCCAAAGTTAAATGTGGCATTTACAAAGAAATTCAACTTTTACTGAGGTTTGCCAATAAATGAGCAAATGGTTCAAAGAAACATCCTTCTCCACCACTCTGTGATGCTATTGTAAGTAGGAGGAAAGAAAAATATTAGAACTATTACAAGACCACTTGGAGACCCATCAAGCAGAAACAGATTTTTAAAGGTGAAAACATACAAATGAGCAATGCTCTCACAAAAATGGTGTCAAATATATATACTACAAAAAGAGTAGCAATTTTGATAGGATACAGTGGATATAAAAAGTGTAGACATCCCTGTTAAAATGTCAGGTTTTTGTGATATAAAAATATGAGACCACAATAAATCATTTCAAAACTTTTCCCACCTTTAATGTGACCTATAGCCTATACAATTCAATTGAGAAACAAAGAATATAAAAAATAGAAAAACATACAATACGCTGGTTGCATAAGTGTGCACACCCTTAAACTAGTACTTTGTTGAAGCACCTTTTGCTTTAATTACAACATTCAGTCTTCCTAGGTAGGAGTCTATCAGCATGGCACATCTTGACTTGGCAACATGTGTTTGTAAGGTGACTGAGACATGCTCTGAGTGCAATGACAGCACCCTTTCCATGCCATAGCTCTGTCTTTCACACTTTTAAGCCTACTGGTAACTGCAGAGGAGTATCCATGTTCATGAGAGATATTATCCCATCCAAAGTGATAAACCCCCAGTGGGCTCACAGAACATCATCTCACATTAGCAGAATCATTTTCCTTCCATGGCCCCACAGGATCACAGATTTCCTAGTATTCCTTCAACTCCCCTTACATAGGTTGGAGTACCTACACTTCCAGCTTAAGATATACATGCTATTTCTTAGAATACATAATACATAAATGAAAACTCCCTGGATTTAATTGTCCATAATCTTACAAGGGGTGGTAACATTCTGGAGCTACTTCTCACAAAGTCAGCTCCAGCAGGTTCCCTGGCACTGGTCAATCCACATTATTTAAGTCAGATCACCAAGTGGGATACCCTTACCTTTAGAACATCTGTCTCCACCCTCCATCACCAATACCCCCCTTCTTTAGAGATTTCAAAAAGGCATCATCATCATCATCATCTTCACTATTCAATGCCACTTTCCTCCCTTCAACACTCATACCTGACTGCTGCAGGTCTTCTCTCACAGAATCCATCCATCTCTTGGTGGATGCTCTCATTTTCTCTTGCCTTCTTCCTGTCTGCCCTAAATCATCTTCACAAGATTGTCTTCTGCTTTTCTGCACATGTGCCTGAACCACAGTAATCTGTTCTTTGACATTTTCTATAACTGGAGATACTTTGGCTTCTGCTCTGATGTCCTCATTTCATTGTCTGTCCCACAGTGTGCATCCTACCACCCTTCTCAGGCACTCCACCTCCACCACCTCTAGCTTCCTCATCTGCTCTGCCTGTGCTGCCAGGTTTCTGTGCCATACAGTATTACGGGTGGCACCACTATTTTGTACATCTTACTTTTTAGCTTCTTTGGCATTTTTTGTCAAACTTTACACCTGCCACTCTGTGCTAGTCGGCTGTAGCCCCTTGATTATAAATTTGACCTCCTCATTCAGGCTTTGTTCTTCTCCACCAGCCTTCCCAGATCCCTGAAGCTGTTAACCTGTTCCTCTATTTCCCTTCTATCTGATTTCTCAGTTTCTTCCTGTTCCCTTATTTGCTGCCATTACAACTGTCTTATCTGTATGCAGTTTCATCCCATGTGCCTTCAGTTTTGCATTCCATTCCCCTATCTTTTGCTGAAGTTCTTGCTCAGAATCTGCCTGTAATGCCACAACATCTGCATGCAGCAACTTTGTTAATGTGGACTTCTGACCTGTTTGCTAATGTAGTCCATCACCAGTATAAACAGCAGTGAGCTCAGAGCTGGACCCTGACACACACACAATCCCTATGTGAGACTGAACACCATACCTGAGTTATTGGGTCCTTATACATAGCTTGCACTAATTCTACCAATGTTTCTTGGACTTCAAACCACCACAGTACTGGCCAAATCAGCTTTCTTGGGACCTCGTCATACACTTTCTCCAAGTCCATGACTGCCCAATTGGACTTTTTTCTCATTTCTAGCTTCTTCTCCACTATTTGTCTCACTGCAAACATCAGGTCAGAGTTGAGCTTGTGCTGCATCCTGATCTGAAGCCAAACTGCTCGTCTCAAATCTTACTTACTACTGCTCTGTCTATTTGTTTATCAATTATCCTCCCAGAACTTTTATGAAATGCAACAGGAGTTTGATTCACAACTGTGGGCAGTACAGAGGTATCTCCCTTTTGTTCTTGAACACTGCCACCAGTATTCTAATTACCCAGTCATCTGGGATTTGCCTCTCTCCACACTGGTATGAGTACACTCATGAGTTATTTCACCCATATGTCACCCTGCATCTTTATTATATCTGCTGTGACCTCATCGGAGCCTGCTGCTTTCCCTGACTTCATTTTTCTTAGTGCTGTTCTTACTTCTTCTGTGATAGGCTCCTCCTCTTCTCTCATTATAGGCTGTGTCTGGAGTAGTACAGCTTCTGTGAGGATTCAGAAGTTGCTAGAAGTACTCCTTCCATTTGTCTTTGATGTCCGGCGGACTGGTGAACAGGTTGTTCCTGGCATCCCTTATGAAGGGAGTCTGACGCTCTTCATCTTTCTGTCTTTGCCTAGCAACCTGATATACTTTCCTTATGCCAGTTACTGAGTCATTTTCTAGGAGCTGGAAGAGGGCCTTTGATGCTTTGTTCTTTGCTATTGCAACTCCTTTATTAGCCTCTTTGCTAGCCAATCGGTATTTCTTCCTAGGCTGGTCTGTGTTTTATACCTCCCACCTTTCCAGCACTCTTTTCTTTTGATGACTTCCTGGAGTTCTGTATACCACAACCAGTTTGCTTTTTTACCTTATTTTAATACCTGGCTCAGCCTCATATCTGTTCTGTAGTCCTCACACATGCTGTTTAGAGGTACTGCCATTCTTCTTCAACTCCATCTATTTCCTCCTGTTCTTGAGGTGTTAGAGCCCTGAGTAATTAACTGAAGAGCTGTGCTTTCTGTCTAGATTTCAAAAAGGCAAACCATGAGAATCTCTTTAAATATACCCATGTAATCTCCACAGTAGAACCAGGATGTAGTGCTACCCATGCTAAGGATCAATATGTTTGCTTACATATATGCATTAACAGGGCAAATCCAGTAATAAATTCAGTAGCAATCGACCTTGGCAGCAAGTAGATATAAACTATAGACAAAAGAAAGAAACTGATTAAATAATCTTGTAGAGCTAGAACCCTGAAACTCAAACAATATAACATACCTCAAGAAGAAACTGAAGGCAGCTATTAAGGCCAGCAATCTATCCCATGAACATAGATTGGCATCTGAGGCTGAATATAATTACATCTCATTTTTAACCACATTAGAAGACTAAGGACAATTCATATCACTGTTCTGAGCTTCTTTATAATGGTGCCTCCCACTTCTAGCTAACATACAGGTAAACATGCTTGCTATCAGCTTTTGCCCCAAAACTATCATCCCACTCCAATCATACCTGGGTCACTTCCACACTGACTATCACAGAGGATCATGTCCTCAAGGTTTCCTCAAAGACCACAACCACTTCTTCCATAGGTTCTGACAAATAACAATGGTGTCTAATGAACACTATCTGGCATACCCTTAACAATCTTCTCCTTAAGGTACTCAGACTAAGCCTTGACACAGGCTATGCACCTGAATCCTGACACACTGAGGCAGTGATGCCCCTTCATAAGGGTGACCCCACCACTGACCAAGGAAACTATATGACATTAAAAATGTAATCTGGCTTGACCTGCAACAGTTCAGATTTGTAAAAGATAAGTAATGCCTGCTTAAGCCTATGATCTTCTTTGAAAAGGCCATGTAGGTGGTGAACAGTGCTCACTCTTTCCATGCTGCCTATTTGGATCTGGTCAAGGTGATTGACACCATATCACGTGATGGTATTGTAAATAAACCAAGAGTCTTAAGCACTGATCCTTATGTAGTATGATGGATAGCAACTTTGCTCAAGAAGAGAAAGCATATTACCAGTCTGTGATGTCTTCTCATTTAGGGTAAAAGGCGACCAGTGGAAGCCCCCAGGGTTGTGTTAGGCCTCTTGCTGCTTGGCATTTATTTCTCTGACCTTAAAATTGATGACAATGATCTCAGGTTTATTGATGATTGTAAGCTATGTAGAGTTGTCTTATCAACAGATATATTAATAAGCGTCAAAATGATTAACCCAAGTTAATGCCTTCTTCACCATTTAAAAGTTCAAACTACATGCAAAGAAATGCAGCATCATCCACTTTCAAAAATAGCAAGTTGCTAAAATCTACTGCATTGCTACCACCCCACTGTCTAGTGAGACCGTAATTAGGGACTTGGATGCATAGGCTAGTAGCTGCCTCTCCTTTGATTACCATGCAACAACTGTAGTTAGCAAATCCTTTTATATCTCACAAATGATAACCAATGGCATCTTTTCCAAAACCAGGGAAGTTATTAATCCTTTGTACCCTCCTCTGGTTAGAAAACGTATAGAATGCATTACTTTCTTTGACATGCATCTTACAATAATATAAAAAAGTGAACAACCACATAGATGCCTAAATTAAAGCATCCTTGCCTGAAAAATCTTAGCTACCATGAGAGGTTGGAATCCTTGCTACCATGCATCATGTCATATAGGCTGTTGAGGGGAAACCGTTGTCTCCTTAAGGATACTTGTATCAGTGACCTCTTCTTTCTCAAAAAGTCAAATAATGCAGCCAACAGAAGAACAACACTTGTCGATGTAAATCAGAAAATAAGACTAAAGGGAGGGATAGTTTCTTCACCAGGCATTACCCCTTGCTCTGAAATTGGCTCAACCTGCACATCAGTGTGATTCCCTGTTGCCCTTGAAAATAACTTGGACAATCAGATGAACACTCAAAATACATTCCTGGGCTTATAAGCAGTGTTCTCCTTGAAAAGAATGGTAGAGGCCGAGGGTGGTTATTGGCAAGGCATGCATAGCCTCTGGTCAAATGGTGTAGTATTTTCTATGATTCCTATGAATCCCTACACCCTACAAATGATTTAAGTAAATTATTGTTTGTCTTAATTTTTTTCATATATTTCTTTCAGAAAGCAAATACTGATAATACACGAGAAGGCCACAACTTCACAATAACAGATATGTATTCATTATCAGATATGTATTCATTATCAGGATTAAGTGTTTATGAACCTTCTTCTTTTGTTCCATATTAATCTCATCCTAACTAGTTTTACTGCACAGGCTGGTGGCATCTTTGTTAAACTCAATAAACATGTGAAATTGTATATTAAAAAGTGCTGCAAAGTGTGACATGAAGCACTTAACAGCACCCACTGGAACACTAAGCATTCATTTCCTGAACTTTCAAGTCCCTGTAAAGGGGCCACCCTTTTGTAAGGGAGTCACAGTGGCTGTTTTCCAGGTATCAGACAAATCCTATGAATTGGCTGAGGTTGACTACTTTAAGGAGAGGTGTGGGTAGTGGACACTTTGCACTGATGAGAATGCAGCTTAGTATGATTAGGTCAAGAATAATAAAAGATTACATCAAGACAGGATATCATACACTTTGTACATCTGAAAGATAATACAGAATGCACACAAATCAGTAAGGAAGCCAAAGGGAAACATCTACAAAAGCAATAGAGCTGAAAAAACCCCCCAAAAGCTAGATGTATATCTACAGTGAGAGTGAGTAGAAGTGGCAGCACTGAATAAGTAAAACAAAACTTGAGCCATACACACCTACAGATCATAGATTGACCATAGGAGCAGTGGCAAAGGACATTTTATCCAACAGGATTTATGCTGTGGCATGCACTGACAAGGAATGACGGCACATGCAGAGAAATAATGAAGTGTCAGAATTGCCAAGTATGCGAAAAAGAGGTTCTCTGCATCAGTATATCCTCGGTGGCTAGAGGGATTTGTAACAATCTTTTATGAATATTTGTGTAATTACTGTTGCACAATAAGAACATGTATAATCACAGATTGTGGCTTTGAATTTTGAAATATCTTGATGCAAATCAGGATGTTAAGAGTGTTCAAGTGTAAAGGTCTGAGTCACACCTCCCCACTGTTCTTTTAACATAGGTCAGCATTTGTTGCTAGATTCATCACCGTTTTCGTCAATGTAAAACTGTGCTCTCATGGACTGTGTGTGTGTGTGTGTGTGTGTGTGTGTGTGTGTGTGTGTGTGTGTGTGTGTGTGTGTGTGTGTGTGTGTGTGTGTGTGTGTGTGTATCTTCCTTTCTCTCTTTTGCTCCCTCTTTCTAAACACTGAACATCATTTCATACTGATAATGCAGTTCCATATGCACGTACTGCAATGCTGGACTCAAAGCTTTGTCAAGCATTGCCATAAATTAATATCTGTAGAACTACCTCCATCCATTTGTACTGGCTAACTTGTTTATGCATCACATATTCTGGTTTACCCAAACTCAAGCTACTGCCATTTCTGCACAAGCTTAATTCTGGTCTGTAGCTTAATTACATGCTTTTTATATATGTGGCATTCTAAATTTGATGCTGTTTCATCAGTTTGTTTACTGAGTCTTGAACTCATAAAGTGTCACCCTGAACATTGTTTGCTTTAGTTGTGAGTTACAGACAACCATTCAAATGCTTTCTACAGGAAAGTAGCAACAGATTTATAACTGATTTACATGTTATCATAAAAATACATGTTTTGTTGACAGATAAAGACAGTTATGTAAAGCAAGTAGGAACATTTTCAAAATTAGATATGCTGGTGTTTTTAACCAACACCTTATTTCCAATCAAATGCCTTATGCCTGTCTTACATGTTTTTTTAACTTTGTCACGGTTTTGACCACACTAACTTAAGAGGAAGGCTAGTTCAGTTATCCTGTCTGATCTCTGTGAAATAATATTTCCTAAGATCTCTTTTGATCCATCTACTATACATCCTTAAATGAAGTTTCCTGATTGTCATGTATTTAACTTTTGCTCAGTTTTCTTTCATGCCTGTTCACTGGGTCAGCATTGTAGCTCCTGTCAATCATTCATCTTTCCAAATGAGGCAAGAGCATGGCTATGACATAGCTGTCATCCATGATGTCATCAGAAAGTCATGCTACTGTTAGCTCTATCACCTCCTGCAAATGAACACAGCGTCACACGTTTATGTGCATAGTGGGGTAGTATAAAGTCTTGTCACCTACTATTAAGAATGGTGGTACCCCAGTGGCCTTGCTGCCTTGAAGAAAGATGACATTTTTCATCTCTGATCTCTACTAGCAATGGTAAGCACAATATCCATCCTGGGGTGTACATCCTCAGCCCCCCACCCATCACAGAGTGTCAAGCAGTCTCCACTTCACTACTCCTCTCCCCTTCCAGCTGGACCTTCCAGGACTTTAGCTCTTAAATTAAACCTAGGCTAAGTGGACCATTCTAAGTTTAGATTCTATAAGGTTATGGTTATTCAACCTGGTGGAATTTTTTTAAAAGGTCACAAAAGCAATGGATGAAGGTAACATGGTACACGCCACACCTTGACCTTACCAAAGCATTTGACATAATGACCTACTCTGACATAACAGAAATGTTAAGTAAACTGGAAGTAGACCCCTTTGTTACCTGATGGATTGGCAACATGCTACCGGATAAGATGCAAAACATCAAGATGGGGAAATTAACCTCCAAAAAGAGACCAGTCACCAGTGGAGTCCCACTGGGTTCTGTAGTGGGTCCACTCCTGTTGGACATCTACTTTTCTGAAATAAAATCCAACAACAAATGGCTTTGGATGACTAAGTTTGCAGATGACTGTAAGCTAGGTGTAGTCACTGAATCCCCAGATGACTTAACCATCCTGCAGGAAGTTTAGTCTCACACAAACAACTGATGTCAAAATCATGATTTGAAAGTAAATATCAAAAAAATGCATTATCATATATTTTGGGAAGTCATTTACCCTGGGGAAATACCACACTGACAATTCACCCCTAAGAGTTGACCCAGTTATTCAGGATTTGGGAACTTAAGAGGACAGTGCCCTAACATCCAAACAACATGTGTCCATTGTTGTATTATTGTGAGAAAATCCTTTTATATTGCACATCTAACTTATAAACAAAGGGATTGTGTCTAGGTAATTGGCATTGCCTACCTTACTCATTTGTCATTAGGCCAGTCATGGAGTTTAATGCCCCCTTTGGCAAGTACCTGTCCAGACACATGCAACAACTGGAATTCCCACAGAGATACCTTACCAAAATGATACAAGGTCTAAACAATGTATCCTAATGGACTGACTCAAAGCCCTGTCGCTATACTCAGTATCCTCCAGACAGCAAAGAAGTGACCTGTGTCTGTGATACAAGGCATCATCCATCCCAATATTGATGGATTTACTGCCCATCAGTCAAATGGCATCAGAAATACTTAGTCTAGGGATCTGGACCTCTTCTGGAACTTCAATAAAATGATTCAGAGGGACAAGTTTATATTGCAGAGGATACTGCCGTTCTGGAACAGACTCCCCATCCACATGAAAAAGCTCAGCTTTGTCCATATTTAGGTGCAACATGGATCTATAGATGGGAACCATAACATTTACCCCAAGAGTGCACCTTGCACTACTAATGAACAGAGGCAACTCCTAAATTCTTTATCCCATGCATAGGTCCCCTACAAGAGTTAATATATAATTATTGACCATGGGATAGTAAAGCCAATATAAGCAGCAAAGGGGAAATTGGCTAGGCTTGAAATGACCATCAAGGGCAACTAGCGCAGTACTTACCTATGAATCTATTAATATGATTCTTAGCCAGAACTTCAACCCTTTGTGCCCTCTAGTTCACAGATCTCTTTCTGAGAGAGGATTCACTTAAGCCTCTTGAGATCCTGAAACCTTTCCATTATATCCACTGTTCTTGTCACACTTCTTCATAATTTTTCATGCTGGACTCTAGCATCTTCTTTTATGCATTCTAATGCAAACAATATACTGTATTAATGTCCTCCTTGGTATGAAATGTCTCAGTGACAGATACATTCTTGTAAGGATGTAGTCCCCACATGGGGTGTTAGCAGCTATCCTTACAGTGGTAATATATGTTTCAAAACTCATCAGAATTTCTTGCTGTTGCCCCAAGCTGCTTGGTTATGTTCAGGTCACCCTCTCTTTTAATTTCTCCAAGTCTTTTGGGTTTCTAATATCCAATAGGATTAGCCCTATTTCCCTTTTCTCCTGCTGTACAGTACTTAATCTAAATGATAAGATGGATAGCTTTGATTCCCCTAAAGCATATATATATATATATATATATATATATATATATATATATATATATATATATATATATATATATATAAATGACTAAAAAAATAAACTGAAGAACTTAGAAAATATAAACTAATAACTTCAGTAGCATTAGCAATCCATCAGCGAAGCATCAGACAAAAAACTGCACCAAGACCGATTAAATGTAGCGCTTTCTTTCTTTAATATCGAAGAACTTCACATGTTCTGATGAAGTTCTATCGGTCTTGGTGCAGTTTTTTGTCCGATGCTTCGCTGATGGATTGCTAATGCTACTGAAGTGTAAGCAGGGGCTTGGGAAATGAAACATCTAGAAATAGTGGCTTGGGAGTTGAACCATTTACGGGTTTCCATGTGTCCATTAGAGATATAGGTGCCAAACCAGGTATGAATTTAGTGTTCCTCATCCAATTTTTCAGTTACTCTTGAAATGAGTTAGGGAGGAACTCTGTTTCACATGGATGGTGAGCCTGTTACAGAGAAGGGTTAATCTCTGGGATACATACCCATCTCTTTGGCAGGTCCTATTTATATCACAGGTAAGGTTTAAGTCTTTAAAATGGGTAATTCTGGTGATGTTTATTTTGTGGATATGCAGGAGGTCCATCAGAGTGGGGTCTGACAATGCCCTGTATGCCAGGCATAGATTTCCCCTCAAACGCCTGTAGGAGACAGAATACAGGGATAGGGCCTCGGGGCAGTCTGCACAGGACATTTTACTTACACCCTTTATTCTTTTAGTGAGGAACCTCTCTGGGCATTCCAATTGCTGGATATGCCTTTTTAGGTGCATACCAAATGGGGCATTGTACTCAATAACAGGTCTGATGAATGCCAAATAAAGTGCAACAATGACTTCTGAGAATCTAGATGTCATACCTTTGTAATTAGTTGCACAACATAGAATGATTTCCTCACTACTGTAGGCACATGATGGCTAAAGGCTAGATTGTAGTCTATGTGTATCCCCAGGTCTCTGACTATGGTCAACTCTTAGGGGTGTGTTGTCAATGATATTTATTGGGGTGCATGACTGAAGGATACTATTATGCATTTCTTGACATTTAGTTTTAGTCCATGGCTCTAAAACCAGCTATTTGTCTGCATCAGCCATTCCTGGAGAACATTTATGTCAGTGGGGGGATTCTTTGACTACTCCTAATTTACAATCATCTGCAAATTTAGTCAGCCAGAGGCAAATGACTTTGGTCTTGAGTTCAGAGAAGTAAATACCAAAAAGGATCAGACCCAGGACTAATCCCTGAGGGACACTGTTTGTGACTGGTTTCTTTGTAGAAGTGGACTTCCAATTCGAACATCCTGGATCTTGTCTGTAAGCCAGCTAGCTATCCACTGGGTGATATAAGGTTTTATACCTAATCTCTTGAGCTTGTCAATAATGCCCGAGTGGGATATTGTGTCAAATGCCTTGGTCAGGTCAACTTAGGCAGTATGAACCATTTTGTTTTCTTTGATTGCTTTGGTGACCTTCTCAAAGACGTATACCACATTGAGTAGGCATGACCTGCCCTTGACAAAACCAAATTGGGTTGGTTCTAATGTCTGGAGGCTTTCTATGTTATTGTTCATCATTTTCATGATAAATCTTTGCATGGATTTTCATGTGAGACCAGTGAGACTTATGTGTTGGTAGCTTCCAGGGTCTGTAGAAGAGCCAACTTTGTGCAGAGGGAAGATTGTTGCTGTTCTTCATTTGTGAGACACAAAGCCTATTTGGAGGCTACAGTTAAATAACAATTCCAGAGGGCCTGATAGGTCATGTTTCATTCTATTTAGAAGGCATCCTATTGTCTGGGCCCACTGATGCAATGTTTTTGGCCTGAGCGACAGTATTGAGAACCTGTCCTCTAGTAATTGTAGGGGGAGTTATATTTGATGCTATTTCTTCAGGGGATGTTGAGGGGGAGGGATGGATAAAGTTAGAGCTTAGAGCTTAATTTTTCAGCTAGTAGACTTGTTATATCTTCTGGCTCAGTATAGATGGCTGCAATAGCAATGTAGCTTGTCTAAATGTGTTGAAGGCATTATGGCCTTGCACTGCCAGTGTGCTAGATGGCACAGACATCAACATTATCTGGGGTGAGGATAGCTTGTGTGGAGTGGAGTTTCTTGTTCAAATTCCTAGCCCTGAGCAGTAGCACCTTTGGATTTTCTTAATATTAATTTGCTATGTCAGAAGTACTTTCAATTTGGCATTACTTAAAGAAGGCACTATGGCAGAGGACAAAGTTTTAAGTAATATTTAAAAGCCTAGAAGAGATGCAGACCATCCCTGGCAAAGCAGTGTGGTCTGTTGAGCATCTCCTTCTATGCTGAAACATGTTAAACCCCCTTAGAATGGCAACAGAAAATAAGTCAATTATTAAAATCAGTCATCTTCTGTTCATATTGTAACATCATCCTTGGGGAAGGTAAAATGCTGCTCAGTGCTAAGCTCATACCGGCCTGGGACACATATTCTGAGAAGTCCATGATGTCTCTCTTCATATATTCTAGGGAGTTACATTTCAGGTTATTTAAACCCACATGGACTATGACTGAGTCATGCTGGTCTTGTGGTCCTATGACCCGTGTGCATGTGTAATGTGGCGGAACCTGGTCCCTGGTAAGCAACTGACAGTGACTTTGTCCTTACTTGGTCTGGTGAGAAAGACATCAGTGTGTCTCACAATGGAGTCTCCAATGACCAGAATGTTGGGTTCTGGTGGCTTGCCTAATGATCTTAGCAGTAGAGGCTCCATGAGATATAGCTGTATGTAGATGTAGCTACAGAAAGGCCTCACTGAGACCAACGACTGGTGTCAGAACCATGGCCTTAAGCTCAATGCCAAAAAATGTGCTGTCATCCCCTTTGGGAAAAACCTGTTTCCCATGAATTACTACATCGATGGTTGTCCACTGAACACAGAAGGCGTTATAAGAGACCTGGGAGTGCAGGTTGACAGCAACCTCTCTTTTGACCACTACATTGTCACTGTGGTCAGAAAGTCATTCTATGTGGCACATCTCATTAATAAGGGTTTTGCATCCAGGAAGAAAGAGGTCATTGTCTCCCTCTACTCTTCCCTCATTAGGCCAATCATTGAGTACAATGCCGCATTTCGCATGTACCTCACTCAACACCTGCAACAACTGGAGAGGCCGCAAAAGTACCTCACAAAGAGGATCCTATGCCTTAAACATTTATCCTATATGGACAGACAAAAAAAGTCCAACTATTCTCTGTCACATATCGCCTACTTAGAGGCGATCTCTGCTTGACTTACAAAGCCATGTCTGACCCAGTTCTGTTAGAAATGCTACATCAAAAGAAATCCCAATCCCTCCGCACCACACACTTCAGAGACCTCAACCTCCTTACCACAATCAATAGAACATGCTGGAGGGACAGGTTCATAACCCAGAGACTGCCCATGCTATGGAATAGACTTTCAATACATGTCAAGCATAGCACCTCTTTGGCCCTCTTCCAGAGAGAAATCTTGATGAGTGGATGGGAAATAGGAAATTCACCCCATGTATCACTCTAGTGGCTTTACTCAACAGAGGCACTGGGAACTAAGGTCGGGTGGCACGATGCCAGGGTAATCCTATGGGCTAGGCTTGTAAAGGCCCCAGGGCCATTAGCCTAGTACACACCTATGAACCTATGAACCTATGTGTCAATATGGGTGTTGTTTTGAAGGAGTTCATTCAGAACTGCTGAGGGTATTTTTTATGTGTACTTTGTCTAGGAGATCTTTGGGGTTTAGGAAGATTACATTTAAATGCCTCAGCATATGTGGGTCTATGTGTCTGCTTTGAACTGTGTGATGGGTGCATTGTGTGTACTACTGACAAACTGACATTAGAAATGCTTTTATTTGAACGTTTTGACTCCAGTGACATCATGTAAATACATCTCTCACATACCATATCAGTTTGAAAATTAGATGGTTGTCAGTAAACCTGAGGCAATTTCTATATTGCCTCAGGATACCCATATCCACCAAGTTAGTAATAGAGATAGTGTAAAATTTCATATCTGTGGCAACAGACTCTTTTTTTATTGATTAGACATTTGCAGTCGAAATATAAAGTAATCATAGGATCATAGAATCATAGGAGGTAACTAGACTAACGGCCCCAGGGTCTTTACAAGCCCAGCCAAGTTCAACCCATGTTTCCAATGGTGTCTGGTTCAAGTAGACACTAAAATCAGCACCTATTGCCTCTATCCGAGAGGGACACAGGTGAAAACTGCAGGCTGAATTTCCAGTTACTCATCCAAACATCCAAATTTCATTTAAATAGGGCCAAAGAGGGGGTTTGTTTAACATGAATAGGAAGCTTGTTCCAAAAGTGGGGCAACCTCTGTGAGACAAATCTGTCTCTCCAGCAAGTTCTGCTGATATCACATACCAGGTTAAGGTCCTTTGAGCGAGTAACCCGCGTGCCGTTCTACTTGTGAATGTGCAGCATTTCCTTTAAACTGGGTCAGAAATTGCTCTTTATAAAAGGCACAGGTTGCCTCTGAGCAGTCTGTATGACATAGATTAAAGTGACAATGATTTCAATCTGTCTGCATAAGACAGATCTTGAAGACCCTGAATTTTCTTTGTAAGGAACCTTTGTGGTCTCTCCAATTGCTGCAGGTGTTTGGAAAGGAATATACCATAGGGAACATTGTACTCTATTATTGGCCTGATGAGGGAAAAGTTCAGGGGGGTTATAACCTCTTTTTTTTTCTGGAGACAATGCCCTTACTTATGAGATGAGCAATATAAAATGCCCTTCTTACCAATGTGGACACATGGTGATCGAATTTAAGGTTGCTGTCAACCTGCATGCCCAGATCTATCACAACTGACTGTATGCTTAGTGTATTGCTATTGATGTGGTAGTTTGCAGAACCATCACCCTTGCTGAGGGTGATGATATTGCATTTCTTTGCATTAAGTTTAAGACCATGATTTTGGCACCAGCCAGTCTGTATAAGACCTTCTTCCAAGATGTTGACATCGCTAAGGGTTTCAATTATAGTTCCCAGTTTGCAGTCATCAGCAAACTTTGTCAGCCACAGTCCTTTAGTTTTAGCCTGTACTTAGGAGAAGTGGAGTCCAAACAGTAGGGGTCCCAGAACCGATCCCTGTGGAACACCACTGGTTACAGATCGTCTGGAGGAACTGGAGTCCCTTATTTTGACTGCATGAGTTCTATCAGTGAGCTAGTTTGCAACCTACCTGACAATATATGGGTTGATACTTAGCTGAGTGAGTTTATCAATGATGCCAGAGTGGGGGATTGTGTCAAAGGCCTTGGCTAAGTCTAAGTAGGCCATATTCATAGATTTACCCCCATCTCGGGCTTTGTTCACTGTCTCGAAGAAGTCCACCAAGTTTAACAGGTATGATCTCCCCTTGACAAAGCCAAGCTGGGTGGGGTTGAGCTTTTGGAGATTTCCAGTATCTTTGTGAATAAAGTCAATGAATATTTGTTCCATGACCTTGAAGGTAAGTCTGGTCAGGCTGATGGGTCTATAGTTCCCAGGGTCTATTGATGCACCTCCTTTGTGCAAAGGGATGGCAGTAGCTGTTTTCCATTCCATTGGGAAGAAACAAGTGTTTAGGCTGTGATTGAAAAGCATGCCCAGTGGTGATGCTAATTCCTGTTTTAACCCATGTAGAATACAGCATGGGATGTTGTCCGGTCCCATATATGCTATGTTTTTGGCCTTGAAGAGTTCATTTAAGACTTGCTCATTAGAGACACTAGGTGGGGGACAGGTGTTAGGGATGCTTTTGGGTATATGTGGGGGAACAGGGGAGTGACGTTTTCACTAAACCTGTCAGCCAGCAGGTTTGCTATATCCACAGGTTCTATATATGTAGAACCATTAACTATGAGTTCAGCACAAATCTGGGGCTTTCCTTTGAGGTTACAGGTGTAACTAAAGAGCACCTTATTCTTATCCTTAGTTAGGGAAGCTAATGTGGCTTCGTAGTTAGCTTTGGAGGACTTCACTGGGAGTCTTATTTGCTTGTTTAAATTGAGGAGGGAGTGTTTCCACTTTTGAGACTGTTCCTTCCTACTCTTAGAGAGCAATTTCTTTCTCCTATTGTATAGCCTATTAATGGAAGTTGTCCACCAAGCAGGTTTGTTTGTCCTTAAAGATCTTACTTTGGTTCTGTCAGGTACAGCAGAATCAGTACAATTGTACAGGTGCTTCTATAAAGCACTGGTGTATAATTCAGCATAGGTGTCTGTTCCAACAGTAGGGGGAGGGGTTATGAAGCTATTTATACCATCACATAAGAAGCTGTAATTGGCCTTTGAGAAATATTTTAGTCTAGTTGTTGCTAACAGGGGGGGGGGGTGTCTTGTATTATAGTTACTTCTAATGACACTGATTTGCAGTCAGATCTCACCAGGGATGGCTGCACACTGGGGATGGTGCAGCAGTCCCCCATGTTGGTGAGTACTAGGTCCAGGATGTTTTAGGCTCTTAAGGGTGTATCAACCAGTTGGTCCAGGGCACTGGAGTTAATGAAGTTCAGGAACCTTTGGGCAACTGAGTTAGAACACATATAATTTACCCAGTTTATGGGCGGATAATTAAAGTCACCCAAAACCAGGGTGTTTGGTTGTATATTGACTGACTTGAATAGATCCAGGTAGATGGAGTGGAAGTCCTGATTCAGAGAAGGGGTCCTATAGCTGCCAATGACCCAAAGAGGGGTCTTACCTACAGTCAATTGTACCTGAAGTAATTCAAGGGAATTTTGCTGTTTAACCAATCTAGAGGTGTATTTACCTTTAATAAATATTAATACACCACTTTCTTTAGTTCTCACGCCTTCAGTTCGTGTCTGAATGTATGGAAGGAAGTGTAACCCAGTATAACTGAGGTGCTCTACACAGCCTTAAACCAGGTCTCAGTGACTGCACAAATGTCAACATCTTCCAAGGTGAAGACTGCTTACAGTGAGTGCAGTTTTTGGTTTAGTCTCCTAGCATTTAGCAGCAAAAGCTTGAGGTTGTTTTTAGAGGGTATTTTTACATCAGGAATTTTGTTCTTGTGACATTGCCTAAAAAGGCACTATAGGGATGGCAGAACCCTTAGCCAGTAACCAAAATCCTAGGGGTGACAGATGAAGACCATCTCTGTTAAAGGCTTGAGGTCTGTCGATCATGTCATCCCAGGCTGACAGACACTAGATTCCCTTTGAATGACAACAGAAACTAAGCCAATTGTTGAAGTCATTCATTTTTTTCTTTGTATTGAGGTATCATCCTTGGCAAAGGTAAAATGCTACTTAAGGCTAGGGATATACCAACCAGAGACACATAATCAGAGAGCTCAGTCATGTCTCTCTTCATATAGTCTAATGATGTATGTTTCAAGTTGTGCACATCAACACTGACTATGATAGAGTCATAACAATGTCTGTTGTTGAGAGACTTGAGCGCGTGTGTGATGTGGCAGACAGACAGTTGACCGTGACCTTTTCCTTATCCAACCAGTTGAGAGGGACATCTGTGTGTCTCACAGTTGAGTCATCTATGATTGATATGTTTGTTTTTGTGTTATGCCTCAAGGGCTTGACTGATGAGACACTGGTGTGTGACATATTATGTGTACTATGTTCTGCAGAGGATGTATTATGTGAAGCATGCTTGTGTGTTTGTGTTTGGGAGGTCTCGGGATTTAGGTAAGCTTCTTGTAAGGACCTCCACATATTTAGTTTTATGTGTTGGTTTGGTAGGTGCAGGAAATGAGGTGTGCATGCTGACAACCTGCTTGGTATCAGATGGACTGACTGGTGAGTGATAGAGCCTGGATTTTAGGTTCTTGATATAGATGCATCACTCACATAATGAAGTTCTGTGGACTAAAAGAAGTGGATTGTTAGTGTGCATGAAGCAATTGCTACACTGCCTCAGGATACCCATGTCAACCAAGATGTCTGGAGAAACTGTGGGAAATTGTCCGTCCATAGTGCTAGATAAGTTGATGTGGTCAAAAAACAGGGAAAGGACAGGAAGGACCAGGCAAAGAAAAGGACAGGAGAAGTGTCACATTGAATGGAATGTTGATAACATGCCTGGCCAAAAACTTTCTTTTTTATATCATCCTGGTGCTTATACAGCCATACCTCCTTTGGCTCAATGCCCAGTCAGTTTTACCCATGCAATAGCATCACAGGAGAGGCAGCTTGCTAAGTAAGCTATGGCTTTTATCTTACAATTACATACTTCAGAGTAGGATGTAGTCTGTGGGTAGTTGGCTACAACTACATATAGGCCTTCATGAATATATTTACAATATTTACATGTGCAAAACTGACATATTTCTCTCCATCAGGAGCCATTAAAGTCTGTTTTTTTTCTTCTTTTTAAAGATCCCTTTCAGATTCATGCCTCTGTTATAGACAAATCTAGGACTTGGTCCCAAGATCCTAGTATTAGCATCTCTTATCACTGCATTCTTCCAATTTTTTTCTAACAACTTCCATTAATACAGAATTTGCCCCATATTATATGTACTTGGAACAGCCACTGTGTTGAAAAATTATTGTTTTGATTTAGTGTCTTTGGACTAACTTCAGTGTTACTTAATAAAGGGGGAAAGTCTTTATTCCTATATTTCACTATTTCCATAGATATCTGTTCTATGCATTTCTGTGGATAATACCTTGCAATAAACATTTGTTTCATTTTAGCAAACTGTTGCAAGAGCACTTGGTTTTCACTCACTAGCCTTGATAACGTAATCACTTGTCCTGTCATTAGTTTCTTTTTCTGCCATGTAGGGTGGTTACTAGAAAAATATAAGAAGGCGATGGAATAAGTTGGCTTTCTGTATATTAGTGAACAGAGTCTCCTGTTTTCTCTGTCCTTATATAATATTACACCCAAATAATTAATTTTACTCTTAGACATATTGTATACAAATTTTAAAAGGGATGTGGTAGTTTCTAAATATGCAAAAAAATCTGGTAAAACTATTTCAGCCCCTGACTATATTAAAATTATGTCATCTAAAAACCTTACATATAATTTAATATGGTGTTTATAAGGTGATGGAAATACATAAGCCCCCATGGCCATACTTTGTATCTGATGATAGAATTCCCCATCACAATAAAAATAGTTGGAATTTAGGACACACTGCATAAATTATTCAACAAATGTAATATCAACATTTTTTAAGTTCTTGTCACTACTAATAGCTGACAAAAATAATTCCACATCTATGTCTTTTGGCATCACTGTGAATAGATTTTCTACATCTTCTGTTGCCAGCAAAATATCATGGTCAAATTCTACTTCCTAAACAGGTTGTAGAAATGTCAAGAGTCCCTTAATACATATATACCATAACTTAAAAAAAATATGTTATCTTATTGTCTATAAACTTAGTGAGGGGTTCAGTTTTTGATCCTGAGGCAGAGACAATGGGTTTTAATGGGTGGTAATCTGTACTTTTTTTGTATCATTGGTATCCCAAAGGTGGCTGGAATTAGTGGTAATTTTACTTTCAAGAAGCTGTATATGCTGAGCTGTGGAACAAATATTTGCTGCTTTTTTTAGTTAATGTATGACTTTCTCTAAGTCATCAGCACTTGACTTTGGTGGTCTATATACTCCAGCAATTGTTATCTGTTCCAGGGTTGTCTTTATTTACTCCAACAATTGTTATCTGTTCCAGGGTTGTCTTTATTGTCCCAGATACACAATCTGTGGTACTAAAGTTAACAAGTAAGAATTGCAGGTTTCATAATCTAAAAACCTTATCAGAATACCTCCAACTGTTTTCTTGCTAGAATGTCTGTTACAGTACAGATATTTCTCCACTTACAGACATGGTTTCATTGGTCTTTAGCCATTCTTTCCAAACATCGGTCTTGTACAAAGGCAGCTAATGTTCCAATAAAAAACTGTTTTGTCAATGTTCCTAGCATTAGCAGCCAGCACAGATACATCAAACATTGCTATGTGTGGACTGCTAAATTACTGACCTGGCAAAAATCCTCTTTTGGGTTAGTCAAATATTGAAATACATCTGCTTCAAAAATGTTCTTTTTATTTCTTGACAACTGGACTCCATCCTGTCTAAATATATGTGTGCCTAAAATTAGGCTTGAATGCTCTATACTTTTCCACTTTTTTAAAGTCTGGAATTGTTTCACATAGGTATTTATCCAAAAAATTCCTTTCATTCACACTGACCTGACTATCCTTTCTATTTGTGATTTGTGAAAAATATGTCCTATCACCTATATAATCTATGCAAATAGGGCTATATATTCTGTATTAACAGTAAGAGAGTCTGTGACAATGAGATTATTTGTACCAATATGAATAAAAACAGCTCTGTACTTCCTTACATTAAGGCATTCTAAGGCCATATTCACATCACATAGTTTTGCTCCTGGCAAGCATAACACTATACAATGTCAGTTTACCCCTCTGTAAGGTCAGGTTTCAGTTCCTCTAATAACTGAATCCTCAATTGCTAGTAAATCATTTCTGTCCAGATCTGAAGCCTCTCCCACTACAAATTCAATCATATCTGATCTACCAGTTGTTACACAGGAATAATATTCATCACCATTAGTCTTATGAATTTCATGGTTTTCACAAGTCATTTTATTTGCAAGCATATACTTCTCATCAAGTTATTGTACTTCCTCGGCTTGAGCCACATTGTTACATTTGGTCCTTTTTCTTTTTTTCTTTACAGTAATGCTCTGTAATCTTTCCAAGTTCAGTTTTGATTTCTTCCTCTTTGCTTGCCCTTTGCCTTTCCTTTCAACCTTCGCTTCTGGAAAAAAAAATGTAATTTCATTTAGACTGAGTGTTTTGTGATTGAACACAGATATCCCTCTATGTAATCTGTGTGCCACATAACAAAACAGTGTCCTTTTTAGTATATATTGTCTTTGTGTTATAAATATTAATTATTTTTTCTTTCTAGTTATTTGTTGTCAATATATTCCATTTGTTTTTTATTTTGTTCTACATGCTCTGAATCCTCAGATGACTGAATACTTCCATCCTGAATTCCAAAGGTGTCACTGATAGTATCTTCTTTAAAAGGCATTTAGTGATCTTTACTTGCTGTGAACACTTCCTTTCGTAAATGTATTCTATTTGCACATTGCCTAATATTAGTTCTCTCAACAGCCCAGTCATTGATACAAGTAAAAGTTTTCCAAGCTGTCTCAATTGCGCAAGTTCATATATTTTCAGTAAGTCTAAACTTACTATTGATAATAGTAAACAAATCATACAACGTATGACAATACAAACACAAGTCTCCAATGTTAACTGGAATTAACTTTACATATAATAGCATGTAATACATTGGAAAAGAATGCTTTAGCAAATCATTAATGGGATACTAAGTTAAGGATACCATTCTTAGCTACAAATGATTTAAACATTTAAAAAAAAAAGAAAAGAAATATCAAAATTAGTGACTAGTCAATTCAAGGAAATTAAAACAATTAGTAATTTAAGTCCAATTGTATGAGGAACTAACACAAACAATGCACAAGGGAAAGTAATTCATAAAGCAGTGACTCTGACCTAGGGCTGGATTCACGAAGGCTTGCACAGAGTCTAAGAGTAGAGTAAGACTCCATGTAGCCATCATGTCCGACGAGAGTTCCAGGAACAGCCTGTAGGGGCGTGTAAGAGAGCTCCTAAAACGGCTCTTACACGGACAGGGCTGGGATATGCAAATTATCTTAATTGCAGGTGAAATGCATGCAAATGAGGTAGATTTGCGATTCAGGAAACCCGAACCTATCCGAGTAAGAGCAGTGTTATTTGCAGAAATGTACTCAGTTGACAACTGAGTACCATTCTGCAAATAGCAAAACGGAGCTGTGACAGCTCCAAATAAAGGTTGCATCCAGTGCAGGAAGCATGCCAATGGCCAAATACATGGCCATATGAAATGTTTCCTGATGCAATATGAAAATAATAATATTTTATTTTTTTCGCTGATTTCAGATGTTTAAGCGTAGCGCAGCGCTGTGCAAATGGGGTGCGCTCTAAAGCTCAGAATACTAAAAATTAAAACCCAAAAATGTGGATTTTATTGAAATTGTTAATGTACAATGCAAGGGGAATGGCAGGCTGAAGACAACATAGCCACCGAGTAGAGGTTGCTAAGGGGTGAAGCTCAGTCTAAGACATGTAACCAAGCATTAGTAGGTGATCCTATGTAAATGAGCATTAGGATAGTGAATCGCAAGTTTACATAGCAAATGAGCACAGTCAGTGGAGTGTAGGAGTAGGATATGGGGAGTAACAGAGTAGAAGATAGGTGACATCACGAGGGGGGTATGTATGAAAGAATTAAAGCTCATTGGAGCAGATTGGCATGTGTCAGCTGTCATTCACACATCATGGAGAGAGATGTGTCAACAGGTAGGCTAGGGAAATGCAAGAAATGGAAGATGTATGCCGTGGATAACACCAAAGTCTCTTGCTGAGTGGGTATGCATGCATGTGCGTGTAAACCCTAATAAAACAGAGTGCACGCATGTAAGCGTGAGTGAGCGTGTTTAAGCCAGAGTAAGCATGTATAAGGCTGTTTAAAGAGTTGTAAGCGCGTTTGCGCTGGTGTGCGGGCGTTTTAAACCGAATAAGCAAGATTTAGTCCATGTAAGCATGTGTGCGTGTGTGTTAGCTGCTGTGCGCGTGTTTGTGCTTGTGTGCACGGCGCTCCCCCCCTGAGGAAACAGAAAGGAAAAAGGAAGCACAACAAATAGTAGGAAGCTACCAGGGAGTACTAGCAGAGCTAGCAGGTGAAAACAATCAGAATCAGGCAATTACACAGGCAGTATACTAGCCCAGCCTAACACTTAAAACTCTGCAAACAACAGTCCATTATGTTTCTCACAACAGACACTGCAGTAAGCTAATAGAAGTGAAAACTGAAAAAGCTTTACTGAGACAAAGAAATGTTAGGGGCTGCCATTGCTGTTATAAGGTGACATATGCAACATGCTGAGGGTGGTGACAATGGAAATGCTGCTGGACAACCCACAGTGAGGAGACGCAGAAAAGTGTACAGGCCCAGGGTAACTTACCAGGGGCTACATGAGCTGGAGAAAGTGGAGCACTATAGAGTGGACAGAGACCTCATGCAGCAAATTGTTGAGCTGTGCAGGCCACACCTCACACACAGAACCAACAGAGGGGAACCCATCCCAGTGGAAACCAAGGTATGTGTTGGCCTAAGAATATTAGCAACAGGTACCTTCCAGAGACCAACTGGTGATATGATGGGGATATCACAGGCATCAGAATCCAGGGTAGTACACCAATTCCGGGATGCCATGTCAGCACATGTCGGTCATCATGTATATTTCCCCAATTCCCATGAGGTATTGGCCAGCAATATGCATCTCTTCCAGCAAATAGCGGAATACTCTGAGGTAGTGGGTGCAATAGACTGCACGCACATATGCATCAAAGCACCAGCCGGTGAGCGGGGTAGGGTCTACTTCAACCGCAAGGTCTTCCCCTCCATCAACTGCCAGGTCGTCTGTGATGCCCAGGGCATAATACTGAATGTGTGTGCAGACTGCCCTGGAAGCTACCATGATTCCCATATCTGGCATCTGACGCAGCTGTACAAGACATTTACCAATGGGGACATCCCACATGGTCACCTAGTGCGGGATGCTGGCTATGCACTGGAGCTGTGGCTGATGACACCCATCAGAAACGCACACACACCTGAACAGGAATACCATAATGAGGCACATGCACAAACTCGTAATGTAATAGAGCATGTGTTTGGGCTGCTCAAGTCACAGTTCCGGTGCCTGGACACATCTGGTGGAGCCTTGCAGTACTCACCAACTACATGTACCCAAATTGTCATTTCATGTGCTATGCTACATAATATGATCCTGCAAAAACAGCTGCAGCAGGACCAGCATAGGCCTGGGCCAAACAGCCCCCTACCATTGCCAAGGCCATCACAGGCAGAGCGTGACTCGGAGGAGGAACAACCTGAGCCTGCCCCAGTAGGCAGAAGGAGGTGTGCCCAGTATGCTTTGGCCTTGGCAAAGAGGCAATGCATAGCACATACACTGGCTCAGTAGGAACTCTGGAAATGATACCTCTCTCCAACTCTCAGATATAGTAAAAGGGATGCCTAAGTTGACACTACCTGCTTTCAAACATGTACAGGGAGTGTAGTATGTGCATCTGACATAGGCAGCCCTGCAGCACCACCTAAGGCATGATTGCCATGTGTTAAGCAATATAAAGTAGTGCTAAACAGCATTAACCACCATGTAGTATATGCAAACAAAATCGCACACACCAACTAGCACAACTGTGGTCAATGTTCAATAATATTGGGCAACGTCCAGCAATGTTGGTGAATATTAAGCAATGTCGGACAAGCCTGGTCTAAGTAGGGCATAGCTGAACAAAAGCCAACATGCTCATATTTGCTTAACTGGCCCTTAAGCAGTCTGGTCTGCTCAGTATGAAAATATAAAGCAGTGATGGGCCTTGAACCCAGGATACTGTGCATTATAGCCAAAGTACTGGACCACTAAACCATGACATTATTGCAGTGGTCAGCTTGTATGAAGGAATGTTGATAAGTCTATGCAAAGTATTTCATGGAAACCCTGCAGGCACATCATAATCCTTGTCGAGTTATGACATAAAGGTGAGTCCTGCAGTGAGAACAGAACCTGACTTCCAACACACACAGTATAAATGTTAATATCGGTCATGCTTGCACACATCAACAAATGTAGTGGACCTCAGATAGCAACATACTGAAAGGTCACACTGGACATGCTCACACACTTGAAAAAATGAGACAAATGTCAGGCAACAAAACACGGAATGGCAGAACTGGGCATGCTCACACACCATGTCTGAGTACAGTAGTGGGCCACGCATATCTGGCAGTTGCATGTGTTAACGCAGGAACCTGTCACTATACAGCAATCCACCCTGTGCACACAGTTATATGACAACAGACACATCTATAATTTAGTGGAACCCTGTCATAATCAAATATGTTCTGCAGATACTGAAGTTGTTCATAGAAACTGGTAAAGCAAAGATGATAAAGACCTGCAAACAGTATCAGCAATAAACATTGTGCATCTTGAACGTTAGCATAGGTTCAGATGTCAATACTAGGCTATCTGCCCTAGGGCATGTACAAGCCTAGCCCGAGTGTATTTGGCATTCACAACCCTGTCAGATTACTACACTGTGTGTGTGAATAGTAGGTCACACAAGATAGCCCATGTATGTTTAGGCTAGTGTGCCTCTGTCTAGCAGGGACACAGAAGATATCCCAGGGGTAAACATATGATCACCCATACAGTCATCAAGATGTCTCCTGTAGGTGGTCAGTGAAACTGCGATTACATTCTGGAGTGAGTGGAGCCTCTGGGATAAGAATCTGTCCCTCCACAATGTCCTATTATCATCTGTGATGAGGTATACATCCCTGGAGTGTGTATCTCCAAGGGAGTCAGATATCCTGAGTTGGAGCATCTCCAGTAATTCTGGTTTGAGTATATCTATAAGCAACAGGCACACATCATATCTGAGTAGGTGGTAAGCGACTGAGTAGAGCTGGAGTTACTGCATCTAAACTGTGCAGGGCATCTGTGTGAGTCCCTAGATCTGCTTGTTGAGGAACTTACGTGGCCAGTACAGTTGCTGCAGGTGTCAGGTAAGGTACACCCCAAATGTGGCATTGTAACCAAGCATGGATGTGATGAGTATAGGGGCACAATGACCTCACTCGATCTAGATGTGAAACCATATGGGATAAGGTGGCCCACATAGAAGGTGTGTCCAACCACTTTGGCAACGTGAATGTCAAAGGCGACAGTATGAACAAATCATGTCCCCAAACCACTAACAAATCCTACCGTATGTAATGGAGTACTACCTATGTGACAATGTGTGGGCATGTTGTTATTCCCAAAGGGGACGACTATGCAACTAATGGCATTTAGCTGTAGGCCAGGGCTCAGGCACCAGTCATCCATCTCTGTGAGACCATGTTTGAGTATGCATGTGGCAGCTGGAGAGTTGATCATAGCACCCAGTTTGGAGTCAAGTGCAAACATATTCAGCCATATTCCCCCTGTGGTAGCCTGTACGTCAGACAAATATATACTGAACAAGAGAGGTCCCAGGACTGAGCCATGTGGGATGTCACGTGTAACTGGTGCATAGTCAGACATGGAACCTGCAATTCTGACCATGTGGGTGCTATCACTGATCCAGATATCAATCCATCATGTGAGATATGTGTCCATATCGACGCTGGTGAGCCTATGCATAATGGCCCAGTGGGTTATGCAAGGTTCAGGTAGGCTGTGTGGACAGCTGTCCCTATGTCGATGGACCTGTTAGCCATTTAAAGAATACAAACAGGTTCAAGAGGCAAGATCTGCCCACAAAAATGCTGAAATATGTAGGACACAGTGTCTGTAGGTTCCCAATGTCTATGTGTATGAGTCCCATGATAATACGCTCCATAGCTTTGCAGAACAGGCTACTTAGGCTTATAGGGCAATATTGTCTGTGGTCCATTGTGGCACCAACTCTGTGGAGCAGGACCACTGTCACTGTATGCCATTTCTTGGGTACATATCCTGTAGTAACTCCGATATTGCACAGTGATGTAATGTGAGGGTTACGTCTGTCATGAAGCTCGAGTAAGATGCATGCCAGGACACCATCTGGTCCCATTGATGCTGTGATGTATGCTTTGGGGAGGGCAGCAGTCACCTGTTACTCTGTGATGTCATGAAGGTTACACTCTGTTTGGATGCATAGTTGCTCCCTAGGGGGGATGGGGGGGACATCTGCACTGAACCTGTTTGCCAGGATGTTGGCAATGCCAGTGGGTTCAGGGTAAGTTTAGTCAGTAGGCAGTAACTCACAGCATATCAGTGAGTGTCCACCCAGGTTCCTGACATAACTGAAGAAGGCCGTGTGATAGTCCTATGTGTCTGTTGCAATTGTCTGGTAGAAGCGGCCCTTAGAAAAGTTCATGAGTGATTGTAGCTGTCTGCTAGTACAGATCACAGATGCCTTCCCAGTCTGGGATTGTGCTCTATCATGTAGTAGCTTCATCCTGATGTTGTACAGCTTATTAATGGCTGGGGCCTACCAGACAGGCCCCCTGCCATTGGAGTAGTGAGTCCTGTTGTTATTTGGGATATCACAATCCATGCAGTCCACTAGGTGTCCATATAATGTATATGTAAAGGATGCAGCAGTGTGAGCCATATTTGCCACTGTCTCAGGGTCTCTGAAGGATACCACCTTGCTTCGGTGAAGTGAGACGTTGACTCATGAGACGTTCACCAAGATTACCCAGGATGGGTGTGTGGAGGGTATATGTATGTCCAGTGAGATACATGTATGTTCTGACCTTACCAATGAGGGGTATATCGCTGGTGTGGAACATAGAGTCCCCATGTTAGTGATGATCAGGTCCAACATGTGTTCCACCTTGTGGCTGTGCTGACTGGTTGTGCTTTAGCATATGAGTCTACAAATTGTAGCAACTGTTGGGTGAGGGTGTCGGGGCTTGAGTAGTATCCCCAGTCAATATTTGTGTATATGAAGTCACACAATATAATGGTGTTTGTGGAGACCTTCATATTCTCCATAGTTCCCACGAAAGCCGAGTGTGGTTCCTGAGTTTGGGAGTGTGTTCTGTAGCAGGCAACAAACTGAAAGGCAGTATTGCACAATGGCAGTTGTATATGTACGGTCTGTGATGCTTTGTGCAGTGCTACTAACCCGGAGGTGTGTGTATCTGTGATGTATATGGATACTCTCCCTAGTTGTGTTGTCTGTTCCAAGTCTTGTTGTCAGATAGCATGGTATGAAACATAACCTGGTATTGCTGGTGTGCATAAGCGAGCCTGAACCAGGCATCTGTTAGTGCACAGATATCGTTATCCTCCATACTGAGGAGAGTCCTGAGTGGCCGCAATATGAGGTTAACACAAGTGTTGTTGAGCAGCATTACCCTTAGTTTCATTTAACCTGTAATGTCTATGGAAGTGGGTTTGTCTTCTGAGCCCTGCTTAAAAAAGGCACTATGGTGGTAGCAAGAGCCTTAGCCAGCATTCCAAAGTCCAAAGGTGACAGGTGCAAGCTGTCCATAGTGAAGGTAAGTGGCATGTTGAGCATGTCAACATAGGCTGACAGACACTGTATCCCCTATGAATTAAACAAATTTGTTAGGCAACTGTTAAATGTGATATGTGTGTCTGTATAGATGCTAGACAGGTCAGGGTCATACTGGCCTGGGCTACATGATCAGAGTGTTCCTCCACGTATCATGTCATGTGGTCCAGGGAGTAACGTCTGAGGTTATACACACCAGCATGGACAATGATGGTGCCAGTCCTGTACTTGCTTTTGAGTGACCTGACTGCCTGTGTTATGTGGCAGATTCTGGCACCCAACAGACAGCCCAAAGTGACTATTCCCTTGTTAGGGCTGGTGAGTGGTACGTCAGTGTGTCTGACAATAAGTGTTGCCTATTACAAGTGTATTAGGTGTGTTGTTTAGCCCAAAGGGCAGTGACTATGTGGCACACTGACATTGTGAACTATGTGATATGTGGGTATTGTAGTGGGGTAGCAGGTGTGTGTGTGTGTGTGTCTGCTTTGGAGGTCTCTGCTGCTTAGGTAGAGTACATTTACAGCATCCGAGTATGTCTATGTGTGATAATGTGGTATGAGTGCTCTTGCTAGAGGATATGTGAGACTGATATGTGGTGTGTGTGGTTACCTTCACCACCTGATAGACTGTGCCAGTCATGGGTCGAGAGAGTTCAGCACCCTGTATGCCTATATAGGTGCATCTCACACATGTATCTGAGTTTGTTGGGAGGAGGAGAGGGTTGCCTGTGTACATGAGGCAGATGTGACATTGTGTCAATATCACAATATCCACCAGCTGGACTGAAGAGTACACACAAAACTGACCCCTGGACATGCCAGGATATTATCATGGCATACTCTGTAGCCTGATCACAAAGGATCAGTAGGGTGTTAAGCGTGTAAAAGAGTATAACAGGGATTAGTGCTCATGTTCGTTGGTGTTTTGTAAAGAGTAGCTGAGAAGGAGTCCAGACTGAATCATGACACCTCCTTCAGCTATGTCATAAATATCAATGTACATCCATATATGTCCTGAGTCAGGGCCAACTGTACCTGAGTGACAATGCCACCATCATGACAGACAGGCCCATATGTACATAACCATCTCCCACTGACAGTAGTCCATATCATCATACCAGGAGATATCACATGTAGAATGGATGAGCAGCTACCCCCACTGCCAAAAGCATGGCAGTAAGTGGAATACATTGATTCCCAATATGTGTCATGCACAAACTACAGAACAAACATATCATGCACCTGAACAGTCAGCTGAGCCTCACCCCCTACACAGGATGTGGAACCGTTGAATGTGTCACAGCTACGTATGGCACTCCCCACAAGAGTTGGTGCACAACACACCATGGGAAGTCAAGTCCAGTACGCCTATGAAGTCTGATCTGCAAGGTCATGGAGTCCATCATGGTTGCAGTCATAAACAGAGCTATTGGAAGCTGACATACACACAACCTACCAACTGTGGTATGTTCATGTGCAGATCATGGTTCCCAAACATGCTAGTCTGTTTGTAAGGCATCCACCCAGGACCAGGACATACATCAATGAACACATCTACACATGTGTCACATAGACTTTGAATAGCCCTTTATCAACATCCCAGACACATGTAGTATCCACAAAACCAACAAGCTGTCATAAATATGTGTTGACATATGACGGGATGTCAATGTGTCCACAGATAGATCACACAAGGTAAGGATTCTGAGGTCTTGTTTAAGCTGTTGACACCTGCTGACCCACATGGACCATTCCTGGAATGGCATAAAACAACATGTACACACATCACCATGTCCAGTCTGATTATGTCACCATCCTATAAATACAGCAGGAGAAGGGAAACCAGCCAGTAAAGCAAATAGTGTGCTGTGTTAATGCATCATTATCTAGTATCATAACATAGTTAGGTAGTGGTTTGAATCCTGCAAACAGTGAGTGTGTGAGTGTGGGGGTGTGTTAATGGGTGTCTCTCTCTAGTATCATAACTTAGTTAGGTAGGGGTTTGAATCCTGAAAACAGTGAGTGTGTGTGTGTAGGGGGGGTGTGTGTATGTGTGCAGTTTCCTTTGAGAGGTGTCCCCTTTTTGGAGACAGGGAAAACTCACTAAAAGAGGTACATTCCTCTTTGGAAAGTCTGATGATGTCACCATCCTACAAATACAACAGGAGAAGGATTATCAGGCAGTTAAGTCAATAGCGCGCCGTGTTAATGCGTCTCTTTCTAGTATCATAACATAGTTAGGTAGGGGTTTGAATCCTGCAAATAGTGAGTGTGTATGTGTGCAATTGTCTTTGAAAGGAGTTCCCTTTTTGGAACACTAAAAGAGGTACATTCCTCTTTGGAAAGACTGATGATGTCACCATCCTAAAAATAAAGCCGGAGAAGGGAATCCACCCAGTAAAGCAGATAGTGTGCCATGTTAATGCATCGCTCTCTAGTATCATAATATACCTAGGTAGGGGGTTGAATCCTGCAAATGTTGGCTGTATATGTGTTACTGTTGGTCAATGCGGTGTAGGTTTTGCTTTTACTATGGTATGACATAGTATGATTACAACAGTAAGTGCATTGCACACATCAGGTATCTGCGTGGCAAATATATATGTGTACATGTCCCCTCAATCAGTACATAGGTGTGAAGCCTGCATACTACATGAATACCTTTGTTTCCATTGACAGGTTGTGCCGCTGCTTCTCAGATTGTAGGTCACATATGTATGTATGTGACAAGGCCATCCACTGTCATGTTCTGTGGCCAAGGTTATCTGTGGCACACACACCCATGACAGTTACTTAAGAGTAGTGTGAGTGAGGGTATATGCCTGGGGTATATGTCAGACATGGTCATACACAACAAAGACTGCCAAGAATGGACAGTCTTTATAGGTGTACGACTGCCTTGTGGATATGCATTCAGGCCTCTAATGTCTTATGTGATACACCTTGGGACTCCACAATACCTATGGATATGTGGATACCAAGGGACACATGACATAACATGAGGCTGTATGTACACATTGGTACCCAACATACATGTTGAGGGCTACCACCTGTGTGGTACTGATGGAATAGTATGTAAAGTACATGAGGATGACTATGTCATAGTCGGCTTACTGCTATACAGCATGTATCAGACAACAGGTATCTGTCTGTATGATACCCTTGTGTAGGATATGCGTCCCATCCAGGGAATGCATTGTAGGCCAATCCATGCATTTCCAGATTTGGATGGACACATCCCTAGTGTGTCTGCATGTACCTAAGGGGGCTATATGCCAAACAGGTGTGGTCACAGGAATGGGTGGCGGTCATTAGTGTTATAGTGTAGCACCGGAAGGATCCAATTGTTACTGGGTTCCCTACTACTGTGTGTCATTTGTCAGGACATCATCCAATGATTGCTTATAGTCATGCTGTTGAGGTTGTGTATACTACCAGACTGCAAATCATTGACAGATATTAATGGCATCACCCACAGCATAGAGTCAACCCATGTCATACACATGTCTACCCATGTTAGTACATAACTGTAGTAGAATGCATACTGGCCATTGAAAGATACTATGAGATGTTAACAATGTGTATGACAGGATATGCCACAAGTCCCATGTGTCCACTATGCACGTACATCCAGACAGTGCGCACCCACCATGTTCACAGATGTACAATTGCTAATCTGTACTCCACACATCACACATGTACTGTCCACTCACTAACACATGCTGGCAACACATTACACTTCAGCCAAGTGGCACATGGGTGGACAATACATATTCAGACCTAACAGTGGTGTAAACAATGCTACATTGACAATCAGAGCTTTGATGCATAATGTCTGCTCAGATATACCTACAAGGATGTCGTTACACTTACTTGTTGACAAGTTGCTACATTGACAATCAGAGCTTTGATGCATAATGTCTGCTCAGATATACCTACAAGGATGTCGTTACACTTCCTTGTTGACAACTTGCTATTATTACTACACTGCTATAGTGTCACCCTGTGCATCAGCACTATGTTAGCCTGTCCCACCATCAATGATGCAGATGACAGGAGGCAACACAGGTATCATCATATGCACAGGGCGTTTTGTTGTTTGCCAGAGTTGACCCATCCAATCGACATGTCTGTGTGTGTGTGTGTGTGTGTGTGTGTGTGTGTGTGTGTGTGTGTGTGTGTGTGTGTGTGTGTGTGTGTGTGTGTGTGTGTGTGGGACAACAGTACAGCATAGGCCAATGTTGATGCAATGTGTGTGTGTATGTGTGAGCCCCAGTTGTTTGGTTAATGTGTGTGTGTCTGCATGCACACAGCTCCACCATGTGGCTGCCATATATGGTAGTTTGTGGGACAGCCACAGACTGTACCTGCTAGGCTGTACAGATCACTCTCTCTGGCCATGGACACAGTACCTGTGCCTGGCAGGGGTGCTACAGACAGTATCGGGTACCAACCCTGACTGGGTACTGTCATCAGAGGCAGAGGTATGATGACTGGACCCATGTCCCTGCTGGGACTGGCCAGAGCCACTTGCATGTGGTCTATTGGGATGGTCAATGGACAGGCCAGCTGCAGCATTGCTGGGGATGGTACTGCCACTATGGAGCGGCTGTGAACTGTGGGCCATCCCCGTCCACTGACAGCTGTTGCTGGCATGCGTCCATGTCGATGTCACAACCGTCCCGCATGGTCCTGGCTTATGGAAGACATGTTGTGGCGGGCATCTAATGTCTCCCCACAATGTCTATCAATGACCTCGGTGTAAGTCCGGATGGCACCAACAAGGTCACGGATGCTGTCATTGATAGCGGTGTAATGTGCCCTCTGCACCCTAAGTTCCCTGCCTGCTGTAGCATTCCATGTGTGCCTGAGCCTGCATTACAGCCCGGAACATACTGGTCGTCATAAGATCTGTGAGGGCACGCCTGCCAGGGGCAATACGACCAGTGGTGCTCCCCCGAGAACCCATGGACCTCCGCCTATGTGGTATCATTCCGGGTCTACGGCTATGGCTGCTGTGAGGGGATGCAAGTGCCATGGGTACCACACTCTCCTGGTCAATGCCAACTGTATGCTGTCCCTCGTCTATGGCCATTGGTGATGAGGGATGTATTGACAGTATGAGTGTGTGCATAGATGGGGTTGAACGCTGTGTACTGTCGATTGGCGGACCACCGACAGACCCTGTCAAATCTTCCTGTGCCAAAATACATGTGTCATCATCACCACTATTCGTGGCAGTGGCTTCAGGTTGCCTGCTGCTTTCGCCAACCCCTAACTTAGCACCTGTGAGAGGAAGACAGGAAACACACTTTGCGGTCTGCACATGCACACATGCACACATGCACAGATGCACACATGAACACATGCACACATGGACACATGGACACATGGACACATGCACACATGGACACATGCACACATGAACACATGCATACATGAACACTAATACACACCTCACTACAGCACATATACACACATACCAGCAATCCAACACATACTCTATAGTGGGTGAAGGTGGGTGTCAGTATCACAAGGTAGACAGTCACCACACATGTGTCAGCATGCAGAATATGTGTTGCACAAGACCATGCAATGCAAGTGTAGATGCCCCTATTAAATGGCAGTATATATGGCTTTGATGCAATTGTGTAGTTGTTCAGTGATTGGCTACACCCTGGAACGCAATGTGTACATGGACACAACATTGTTGTGCATGTATTATCAGCTCTGCAATGCTATGTGCACCATCACTCACAAGTATACATGTCATAGCTGCATGTGTTATCCGTGTGACACATAGATATCCATGTCTGAGTGCAGTGTCTGTGTCCATAGCAGATAATAGTGGGCACGGGTGTAGCACATGCATGCTATGTACACACACGGGATGTGCAGTGCATGTTGACGTGAAGGAATCCCAATGCTCAACATGGCCAGTATACAGTGGTTATGGTAAGTGTGGGACATATTGCAGATATGGGGGTGCCAGGCATGGCATGCTACACGACTGCAACACTACAATGTGCTTCAACTGACCTATACACCCACTAGCATTCCAGGACATATATGTGACACTTTGTGTGGATGGTGACTGCTGTGCATATTGTGTATACTGGCATATGTAAGCACACAGACAACATGCTATGCATATTGTGCATATGTGCATATGTTTGCACACACACAACCTTGAGGTGCAAAGCAATGACTGCTATGAGTAGTACTGTGGTCACTGTAACTGGATGGGGTGTAGTACCCTGTGCCATCATCAACATGCATCTTGTGGTCACTCACAGCTACTAATGTGTGCAAGACCACCACCTAGCATGCTGTACCTGAACTGCAGTGCCATGGCTACATTCACAATTACACAGCCACCTTGTACATGGGTGTGTGAGGTGCCCAATAGGGAGCATTGCCTAACATGACTGTGTTATGTGTTGCAGAGTGTTGCACAGCCCAATGATAGGCCTCTACCCCTGAGGTATATCATGTGTGTGTGCATGACATGTGGGATACTGAAGTGTGACCTTAAAGTGGGTGTGTGGTAATGCCAAATGTAGCATGTTTTTGTGTACTGCGTATGATAAACGTGTTCTGTTGTGTACAGCTGTAGCAACTATGCATATCCAATGTGCAGGACAGTGTTGCCACAATTGTGTCTGCTGCACTGTGCATTGCATGTGATTGAGGCAGCTACTGACTTTACTGAGATGATTGATGTCTCACAGCAAACATGCACAGCATGCATTATGCGTAGGTGTGTTACGTGTACATGGCCAACACCTCACCTATGACATGCACATTTCATTACCAATATTAAAGTGTTTACACACTCACCAGCATGTATTGTCTGCCCTGCTGTCACACCGGAGGGACCTAGAAGAATATGACACAGTTTGTCAGTGGCCACAACTGTGGCATTGCTACTGTGAGTGTGCTAAACGACAGTGGAACAACAGTCAACAGTCACAGGTGTACGGATACTATTCCAAATATCAGTATTGCACACGTTAGGCAGCACAACTGCTAAACACACAGTACACATCTCACATATGCATATTCTAACAATACAGGTAACAGTAGTCTACAACTAGGATGTATTACCTGCACGCGCCATGTCATCCTGCTGGGTTGCTCCAGCCTCCATGATGACACGTGTGATGATGTTGTTGCTGTAGGTTAGGAGCCACCATGCTTAGGAGCAGCTCTTCCACTCTGGTGAGGGGGGGATGTATGGCCGCCCCACCACCTGTGGCAAGCTGTTGCCTATGGATATCAGACGCATGCCACCAGACATGTCTAATTAAATAACTGCAGTGATGGCGTACCTGCTCATATGTCCGGTTATGCATGTCTATGTCATTTACCTGGCGAACAAAGTCTTGCCACAGTGCAGTACGGTCATGCTGGTACTGACTGGCCCTGGAAAAAAGCAGGTTATAGTGCTGCACCAGGCTGTTCAGAATTTTCTGCCCCCCCCCAGCTGAATATGATGGATTACGTTGATGAGCCATAACCCTGGAAGACAATTAAACAATATGTGTGAGCATGTCATGTGGCACACTTAACATTATGAAGTACAGATATCACTTAACTGCCATATATAGCATCTATCTGTCTATCAGAGGATACACACATTCAGTACCACATATCAGTGCTCAGCCCACAACTGGCTGACAGTGCCTGCAACACTCCATATAACACACCAGTATACACCAGTAGTCGGCACACTGTTTGGGATACAATGCACAACCACGCCCCGGGGGTATATATCAAGCTAATGCATGAAGAAATATGTCATCCAATGCAATGAATGTCATGTACATTTACAGTATTACCGGTAAACCACCCTAGTCTTTGATGCCATACCCCTACCTAACATATGTGCACGGTTGTTAATATAGCTGGCATACTGCTGTAACAGAGCATACATGTTGCTAGGTACACACACATACCCTGTAACACACATGTCATTGTGGGCATGGTACAGGCATCATTAAACACACATCAGACATACATACAACACACAGATGTATGCCGACACAGATGAGCATTACCTGTGTACCTTATAGTACTGCGTGTCCCTACTTACAGATACCTATGCCTGTGGTATGTAATCTGTGCAGACTACAGGAAACACACAAGACAGTGTTACCAGGGACTGTGAACATACACCATACTGTGCTGTTTAGGCCTACAGCTTCAGGTAGTACAATAGTTCATATGTGAGCTGGAGTCACCAGCAGTACCACTTACTGAGCATACATGTATTGCTTCAGCCTACATTGGGACACCACAGTCATACACAAGGAACTACGTCACAACATATGCCATCCTATTATGTCTGCATCCCAATAACTGACAAATCTTTCTCCAGCCTCACACCTAGGACACAAACTACCATGACAGACACAACCTCACACTAAGCTATCACACCTTTACAAACCTTGCACACAGTCACTGTCACACTTATTCCACCTCACATAGCAGGTATTGCACTAAGTACATGTGTGTGTGCATTGTGTCATAGGTAGGTAATATGCTATTGGCCCTAGGGCCTAGAGCAGCCTAGCCATATGCTACCCAGTCCTTTGACATGCATGTAATGTGATTTCACTTGCTCCTGTCAACCGGATACACAGAGGTGACTCCCAGGGCATATTACCTATCTCCAAAACAATCATCAGGGTTATGTATGACATCTGCTAATGAGGAGCCTTGTTTGTTCATGCTGGGTGGTTTAGTCCAGAGTATGGCATATTTGTGGATAGGAACCTGTACCTCCAGCATGTGCTGTTTAGTGAGGTGACAAGGATTAGGACCTTAGGTCATGTAGCCCGGAGAGATTGTGAGGTGTTGTCATGGTGGTTGGCCGACTGCTATGGGTGTGACATACCTCTGTATGTCCGGCAGTGGTAACCTCTGGGTGGGCAGTATGCAACGCACTCTAGTTGTGGTTTGTGAGTCAGTCTGCATAGGGCATGTGTTTGAGGGCAGTATTACTCTTTGTTAGGTATGTCTGTGTCCTTTCCACTTGCTATAGTAGTCATGTGAGGTACATATCACATGGGGCATTGTGATGAGTAGAGGGGAACACTGACCTATATTTCCCTAGATGACACACCTTTTGTGATGACACGTACTACGTAGACAGATTAAATTACTACTGTTGTTACTGTGATTATCAAAGGGGAGCCTACTGTCCACCTGTGTCCCATGTACCCTTCTGACACCATCAGTGTTAGACAGGCTACCACCTATCTGGCAGTTACTGCGTAAGGTGTTTTGGAATGGGGTATAGCACTGCGGTATCAACACTGGTGTTCAGTCCATGCCTTGGAAAACAGGCACCTGTTGCAGTACATATGACCCCATGTCTCCCTCACTCTCTCTCTTATACATATATATATATATATATATATATATATATATATATATATATATATATATATACACACATACATACATATATACATATCTATCCATATCTGTCCATATCTGTCCATATCTATCCATATCTATCCATATCTATCCATATCCATACATATCCATACATATCCATAAATATCTATATATATATATATATATATATATATATATATATATCTACATATATCCATATATATCTATATATATCCATATATATTAATATATATCTATATTTATCCATATATATCCATATATATCTAAATATATCCATATATATATATATATATATATACATCTACACACATATATATGTATATATACATGTATATATACACACACCACATGTAAACATCCATTGCTGTACATATAGCTGCACATATAGGCACATGTACTGCCCACCTTTCATGGTGAGGATGTCAATTATGCAACAGTTGTGAGACATACGGTTATGTAATACTATTACACAATGTTGTGCAGAATGCATTCTGCTGTCCTCAGGCTGTATAGCTGTTGCAGGCCTCACTGCCTATATCTCAGTCCCACAGCGTTTAACACCACATGACATATATCGGCACTGCTTGCTTTCTGCAATGCCACACACTACAACCTACATACATATGTGCACATAGCAGCATTCAAAAACATACTTACGTCCAGCCTTCATTAACAGTTGCAGTATGTCTCTTGCCCTATGCAAATGTGCATGTACATATAGATACGGACTGCTGCCACATATGGATGATTCACAGTATGTAGAGTACCCTTCAGACACATCTTTCGGATGTCACCAAATACATATCTGTTACATACCTTACCTTTGTATTCCTCACCTCCATCTGTTGTAGGTGTTGTTTTTTTATTTTTTATTGCTTTTTTTTTGGTTTTGTTTCCTCTGTGTGTTGCTGTTTGTTTTCAGCATCTGTCTCCTTCTGCCTGTTTGTGTCTGTCTGTCTCTCTCGCTCGTGCTCTCTTTCTCTCTCAGTTGTTGCAATGATATTATTGCATGTGTGGACAGCAGATACAGGCTGCTTTTCTAGGTATCTGCACATGTGCAAGTAATGGCCTCTGCACCAATTGGTGCCCACCATTTAGTAATTGCATGCAGCCTGCTGTGTGGTAATTGCAGTTTTCACTGTGATTTCAGAACACTGCTATAAAATGACAGGTTAGGTAGGCATAGCCCTTTCAGTTTTGCAAGGTGGGGACCATGCTTGCTTGCTGTGGACACTGTTGTCTTAGTCAGAAGGTTGGTATATGTCTCATATCTAAAGTTGGGTTGTAGCCAGTGAAATGCATGTTGTACTGAAACCTGACTGTTGCTTCTTCCAGTACACTCTTCTCAGTGTGTAGGTTTACTCACATCTCCTAATGCTAACACTGGATACATGGCAGTATGTACTTTCTTTTCGAATTAGAGAATTAACTGGCATACAACAGTAGTTATTGCAATGTATTCCTATGGCTTTCCTATTTTCCCTTTACATTCACTCATTGTAATGCATGTTATATTTCTTTCAGCACCAAGTTATTGTATATCTGCTGTGGTGTAGTGGTACTTCTTGCAGACTGGTGAATCCAAGGTCCCGGGTTCGAGACTGACAAGGTTTTTTATTTTGCTGCTGAGCAGTACAAGAGCCTTGTCAGACAGAGTGACTAAGGCACTTTTAAGCAGTTGTAAGTGGGTTTGCGCGACGCTTAGTGATGCTAAGCTAAGCTTAGCTTAGCTTATTTTATTTTAGCAATACTAAGCTAAGCTTGGCTTAGCTTATCATATCTTAGCAATGCTAAGCTAAGCGCACACATGCGCACACTGGTGCAAACCTGCTTACTACTGTTTACAAGTGCTCACTCCCGCTAACCCCTGCGCTCATTTCTTTGACAGAAAAGTAAATGGGGAGATAAGAATGTGATGATAAAGGGTGCACAAAGAGGGGAAGGCAGTAGGGAAACCAGCTCGGGATGTACAGGATGGGTGTGGAGAGGGTCCATAGCTGCCCATTTCTTTACCAGCAACAGCTGTGCATATGCAATACATTAGGAGGGATATTTGAAACCTTCCACCCCTGAGAGAGGGATGAGGACAACCAAGTGTGTTGTACTACCAATTTTGAATATCAGGCACATGCACTGTTTGTGAACTGCTACAGTTTCATTAGTACGTTACTCACTTCTGAACATTTTGTGGTTTGTTTGTGTTGACATTAGCACAGTCTGCTCAGGACAACTGGACATATTTCACTACTGTGTATGCCTACCTACACCCTTGGTTGTGCCTGACTACACGGGTATATAGTACCTTTGGGTAAGGGTGGCGAAGTGCAGAGTGCATTATTTATTATCTTGTGATGTTTATCTTGCTGAACATGCAGAGTTGCTGTGCACCTGTAAGTCTATAAAGGCTAGTAGTCTGTCTGAGTAGCTCCCACCTGTGGACATATCCAGAGGGTAGACAGAGGTCAGCCTAGTATTCTTTGACTGTGCACCACAGCAGTCTTTTCAGCACCTGAACAATGGCATTGTCACAGGTGGTTGCTAGCAGTACATGGCTACATCCTTTGATATTTCTGTATTGTACTTCTGCATAAGGGCATGCTTGTGGGATTAATTCTACAGCTATTTGCAGAGTGTGTAACAGCAGACAAGCTGATATGCCTGTGTGTTTCTGACTCTTCCAGGCCTCAGATACTCTCACGTATATATTTGAACAGCCTCAGGGAAAGGTACATATAACTGGAATACACCTGTGATATATTTCAGACATTTTGCAGTTCAGACTTTGGGGGGATTCAGAGCATATGTATTACTACACCTTTTCTGACATGCAAGCAGTGTCTACTCTCACTTACTGACATTTGTCATTAAGTGAGATTCCCCACCTTTCTGCCTACTGTTAGTACATTTCACATGGAGTCAGAGGGGCACAGCTAACATTTGTTTAGAAATCAGGGTCATCACTGTAGAGCAGTCACTGTTGGGAGGTCTGGCCTGTGACCTATGCAAATATGCCAGTGATTATCCTGCTCTGATACTGTGTGGGGTTTGTAAGGTGCTACTGTAACATTATTCCCTACTAGCATGGCTGATTCCCTTTTCACAGTCATGTCATGCAATTCCACAACAACTGCTGGTTAAGGCCCACAGAACAAAACTTGTGTTATGCCATTCCTATTTTCCCTTTACTTTCACTCATGGTAATGCATGATATATTGCTTTCAGCACTAAGTTATTGTATATCTGCTGTGGTGTAGTGGGACTTCATGCAGACTGGTGAGTCCAAGGTACCGGGTTCGAGACTGACAAGGGTATTTTATTTTGCTGCTGAGCAGTACAAGGGCCTTGTCATACAGAGTGACTAAGGCACTTTTAAGCAGTTGTAAGCAGGTTTGCGCAGGCTTGTGCGATGCTTAGCTAAGCGCACACAAGCTCAGACTCGTGCACCCCCACTAACTACTGCTTAAAAGTGCTTACTCCCGCTAACCCCCATGCTCATTTCTTTTAAAGAAAAGAAAATGGGGAGATAGCAAAGTGGTGAAAAAGGGGGCACAAAGAGGGAAAGACAGTAGGGAAACCAGCTCGGGATGTGCAGGATGGGTATAGGGAAGGTCTATAGCTGCCCATTTCTTTACCAGCAACAGCTGTGCATATGTTTGAAATTTGGTGTGAAATTTGAAACCTTCCATCCCTGAGAGAGGGGTGAGGACAACAAAATATGTTGTACTGCCAATTAGAATTATCAGTTTACATGTCCAGCGGACATGTGTGTGAATTGGGCAGCTATGTATGGGGCGTAATTTTTTTGTGGGAACAGATTGCCCTTTTTTTTAAATTCTTTTTTCAGGTGATAGTGGAATGTGAGATTGAGAAAGTAGGTATATTTGGCGAGGTAGGTTGTGGAGGTAAACAGCCAAGACAAACAAGACGCATACAGGGGTGGAGTTTGACACATGGGGTGGGTGAAGATAATTGACAGGGAAGGATGTTTAGAAATCGCAAGCCCATGAACCCATAGATGGTAACAGTGGAACTGAGATCCCCACCCATGGGCAGTCACCACTGCACCTTCACAGCCCCGAGGGTGGCTGTGCTGAGGGCTGTGTAGGACGGGCAGGCTCACCCAAGAGACTCGCCACTGTCACCTCGCGCTGGTGTAGAGGATCAGCGACTGAATGCTGGATCTCCCTATGCACCACAGCCCGTAACCTAGCAAAGGTGACAGGTCGCCCTCCTCCACCCACGCTTGCACGGGGGGGATGAGCCCCATCCCCTGCAGCACTTCCACCCAAAGGTGGCACAGGACCAGTGGAGGAGGGGAGCCCGGGCTGGGCACGAGAGCCACTGGTGCCAGGTGCACTCGCCAACTGAGGAGGGACAGGTGGGTCCGCTGGGACCGGCCTTCCCATACGTTCTGTGATTAGGTGTGTTTAATTACAACATAAACAGCATTCCAGATTAGTTGTAACAGCATGCAGTAATATTCCCATTAACCCAACACACCAAGGTTCCAACAGTTGAACAGCAAGCATAACACATGCATATATTGAATGACAGTGGATATTCCAACAGCATGCAGGGATGTTTGGTAGCAACAGTCCACCATGAACGTGGTGTTTGAACAGGGCATATGCATCAACATCAATGCAAATATTTATAAAACAATAGGACATATGTCCCAAAAAATATTTAAGGTTACACATACCCATTGAGGTGTGGAATTGCATGGTTTATGCACATATAGTAAGGTGTAGAAAAAACCTCGGTTAACATCTTATAATGACCTTTTAGTCTACACTACATTCCCAGTGACTGCAAGTGTATATCCCCTACCTGTATTATTACACTTGCCACCATACATTACATTGTGTCATGGGTTTGGCTAGTTCAATATATGCCTGACCTATATCTGACATACTAACTGTCCAGGATGCACATGTTACTGCTACATATTTCTTCTTTGCATTTATATTTCTTTATCTACATATCTGGGATGTTTTCACATGACATTTTCACTTTGATTTGTACTGTACCCTGCATTTCTTGACACACACTCACATTTCTGGTGAATAATTACATGCTACATGTGTGCCAGGTTTACTTATTCATGCCAGCCAGTAAATGACTATTGTGGACTGTATATATGTTTCACAGCTACTAGCACTTCCATCACCCACTTTATATGGGACTGCATAACTCTGGGTTGCCAGCACATTTTCAAACAGTACTGTTTGTATAATGCAAGGGTACAACAACATTTCATACTCTGTGACACAGACACACTCTGGGTTTTAGACCTTTATTAATGACATTGCACACTTTTCCACAGGCTCACTCCTTTATTTGTTTTAACGGTGTTTATGGCAGACATGTTCAAGACATATTATACCTTTATTAATAGGTTAGAACAATCTTTTTTCAGACTCACTCACTTATGTTATAGGACAGTGCCTGCAGAGATATTATTCCAGACATATGTTACCTTTCTTAATGGGTTACTACACTCTTTTTCTGCCTCTCTGACGTTTTTATCTGACAGTACATGCAGAGGACTTATTCAGGCAATTTCAATGGCTGTTTTATTGGACTACAACACTTTCTTTCATGCTCTCTCCTATATTTTATATAACAATACATGCAGAATAATCACTAACCTGCCTGGTGGCACAGCCTTAGCAGCCTATCAGCATAGGCTTGCTGATTCGTAGCACGGTCACCTGCAGCTGTAAAGTAAATGAAGGGATATTGAGACATTCCTATCCATTATACATACTCCATTATCAATTCTTACATACTGCATTCCATGCTACATACTCAGTTGTGGGGCATTCTGCATCCCACGGGCCTCCTGTATCCACTGGTTCAGGCGGTCCTGCTTTCGTCTCTTCAGGTCTGCATGGTGGTGACCAACCTGCTCACCAGTCCGAGGAACACCTGTGGCACTGGTGAGGTCACAAGCTAATCAGTTCCAAGCCTCTGTCTTGTACATCGTTCTTTGGAACTGGCCCTGCAGGAGTCTTGACTCGTGATGGTGGATAAGGAGCCAAGCCATGTATTTGGACTCCTCGATGCCCCAACATTGCGCTCGGGAGCATGAACCCTCTCCTGCACCTGCCATTCTGACTGCAAATGTGACCTACAATCAGTTATGGCATCTATTCCCACCTATGGGGCTTAAATATGCCACATTTCCCACACTTTTTTGTGATTGGCTGTTTTGTAAAATTCTCGGCTGACTGCAGACCTGCTTAGTAATGGTTAAACTACCATTCGTAAGTTTATGAATGTTAATAGTGGCTGTTTCCCCTATGTTTTCATGGCTTAGTGGTTCTGTACTTTGATTATGATGCACAGGGTCCTGGGTTCGAACTTTGTCATTCTTTTATTTTAATACTGTCTAGACAGGCTAGGGGATGTGGCTGTGTTTAAGCAACTTAGCTCTACATTGCTCCACGGTGCCCTACAGTGCCCTGGTTGGCACGGCGTGCACGTCCGTGCAAACACATTGCGCTGGGTAAAGCGCTTTTAAACTTTGGGCAACTCGATTGCGCTGAGTAAAGCACTATTACATTATGGGCAACTCTGTTTAGCTGGGTAAAGCGCTATTAGACTATGGGCACCTCTGTTTAGCTGGGTAAAGCGCTATTAAACTATGGGCACCTGTGCTTAGCTGTGTAAAGCGTTGCTTAACAGCAGGCTATTATATATCTGGGTCCTTTAAAAATATTTAGTTTGTTCACTGATACATTGGCCATGTCACTGCTTTTAATAAAATTTTAATCATATATGTCAGGTATTATTTCAAATACTGATTTAAAACATAAATAAGAAGTGGATTGGTGGGACTCGAACTGTGAATGCCTTCTCTGTGTGCATACGCTCTACCATTATGCTATTGTAACTTGGTGTAATTTGCATAAACATTCTTTCTTATGCTCTTCCATGTCAGAATTGCTAACTCTAGCTAAGCAATGGGCACACCCGTGCACACACGAGCAAATACGGGCAGCTATATTGTGGATTTAAAAAATATATATAATTATTTACTTTATAAAAGTATGATGGGGGTTTACAGTGCCAGTGAGTGTATTGTTGGGTGCAAGTACATTTGAGCGAACTCGCTCTTGTGTGTTGACATTATGCTTTTTAAAACCTTGCAGGGGCGTGCACATTTAGACTGCTCGGCAGTCGGACATGCCCCCTGCTTTCCTACTCAGTCCATGTAAGAGTTACGGTTGAGTCAGCATGCCCTCATGAATATTCATGGCACACTGACATCAAACCATTCAACTGCAGCCTCCGAGTAAGACTTATTAAGTCTTACACGGAGGATTAGTGAATCCGGGGGCTAGTTTATTAGTTGTGCAACTAACACTAGAATGGATATCCTCTATATCACACTTTATTGCTCGTAGTCACACTTTGTTATAAGAGTAACAACTGGATGCAAAAAATAAAATATAACTTGGTGACTTTTTTTCCTAGCAACAAGTTGCACAATAATTCACAAACACTGGATACTTTCAGATAAACTCTGGAAAAGCCTATCAGTCTGGGTGAATTTATACATTACAAGGCCCCATGGAATAGCTATAGTTTGCTTAATTACAATCTATTCCTTTATGCCAACAGTGAAAATCAGAGGTAAGATATTAAACATAGGTTCATAGATTTATACTAGGCTAATGGCCATTAGGGTCTTTACAAGCTTAGCAATGCAACCCAGCCCCGTTTTGTCCCAGAGTCCCTTGGATGCCTGTATGGTAGGGTATATTACTAAAGAAATAGCTAAGAGTTATGTTCGATTAATTTACTTACTGTCAACCTCTGTCCAGAGACAAAGGAGCCAGACCAGGGGTGAATTTGTGATTTCCCATCCAATGATCAAGTTTTTTTTGAGTAGGGTTAGGGATGAACTCTGCTTCACATAGATGGGGAGCTTATTCAATAGAGCAGGATCCTTTGAGACACCTGTCGATCTCTGCAACATGTTCTATTTATGCCACAGGCAAAGTTCAGTTCCTTGGATCTAGTGTTTCTGGTGCTGTTTGTTTTGTAGATGTTCAAGAGATTCAGAAATACATCTGATAATGCCTTATATGCTAGGCAGACATCGCCTCTCAGTAACTTATAGGAGACTAAGTACAGAGATAGGTCCTTAAGTCATTCCCTGGATTCTCCAGGTGAGGAACCTATGAGAGTGTTCCAACTGTCAAGTACATTTCTGAGAAAATGCATAAAATCATGTTCCAACTGTCAAGTACATTTCTGAGAAAATGCATAAAATCACACTTCTGCTCTACACACACACACACACACGCACACATATCGGTATGTATGTATATATATATATATATATATATATATATATATATATATATATATATATATATATATATATATATATATATGTATAGGTCCACTGCAAAATTTCAAAATCCCACAATCTCGACTTTCAATATCCCGAATCCATAATGTTGAGATTGTGGAATCTCGAAACTATAAAAGAAAAAATACCCATGACAATGTCTAAAAACATGTTTTTGCACCCCCCACATGGGTGGTTGCATTCCCCCACACCCCCTGCAAATTAATATACTAACTCTGAGATCACACTACAGTGAAGAGAATGGTAATGTTCCCATTCCGCACTGTATAGCGATCTACATTACCATTCTTTTCACTGTACAGCAATCTCAGAGTTAGTATATTTAGGTTGCAGGGGATGTGGTGGGTTCAGGTGGGCTTGCCCCCTGCAAGAACATATTTTTAGAACTTGCCATGTTTCTTTTTTTTTGGTTTTATACATTCGAGATTCTACAATCTCGACATTATGGGTTTGGGCTATTGAAAGTGGAGACTGTGGGATCTCGAAATTTAGAAGTATACATATATATATATATATATATATATATATATATATCTATATACGGTTCCTATCGTGTAATCGAAATTTGTAAATGGCGAACATGTATTGAGCAAACTCGATTGGTCGAAACGTCGAAATGTCGCACGCATAACATGGAAATCCCCGTAGGGAATATTTTCCTTTTACTTCAATGCAGTGCGATCTCGGAGTAGGAATATGTGTGGGGGGCTACAGTGCTTAAGTTAGTATAGTTTTTTATTTATTTTTTTTTAATTATATTTTTGAAATTTTCAAACATCACTCATATGGTGTCGACCATATGGTGTTTGATGTTTGAAGCTTTCAAAAATATTATAGACCCGAATATATATATATATATATATATATATATATATATATATATATATATATATATGGGTTCAATTTATAATCTTGAAATACTGTTGAATTTTTGTATTTTGAGACTAGAAAGTCGAATGTTGAGAACAGTGAAAGTGCATAACCATGAATCCGAATATTTCAAATTTGCGGTGATGCTTTAACGCTATGTGGCGTGGAATATGTCATGTGGATAGTTTCAGTTTAGTATGTGGATTTAGGTATAATTTTAGGTAAGTGCCTAATTTATAAGGGTTTTGGGTAGGTGTGTGAGTGTATGTGAGTGAGTTTGGAAGTCGTACGTGTGGGTTAGGTTAGGCAAGTAAAAGTGTGAGTGTTTAAATGTTGAATCTGGTGGTGTTTGTATATATGTGATGTGTGTGTGCGAGGGAGTCTAGAATGTCTGGTTGTGAGTTTGCTGTCTTTTTCTGTTTGGTGTGATCTCATAGTTAGAATATATAAGTAGGGGGTGGGGGGGGCACAGCCCCCCAAATGGGGGTTGCAGGGGGGCTTGCCCCCGTGCTTATTTGTACTGTAGGTTTGTTAGTTTGTATTGATATGTGTGTGTGTGTGTGTGTGTGTGTGTGTGTGTGTGTGTGTGTGTGTGTGTGTGTGTGTGTTATTTTTTTAGTGTGGGTAGTTTGGTGATTGTGTAGTGTAGTATGTGGTGTATTGAACTTCGCAATTTTAAATTTGGCCGTTTTGGAGTTTCGGTGTTGTTTAGATTCGACTTTATAGTCTCAAAATACTGAAATTCGATGTTTCAGTATTTCGAGATTATAAAGTGAACATATACATATATATATATATATATATATATATATATATATATATATATATATATATATATATATATATATATATATATATATATATATATATATATTTACAATCCCAAAATACTGAAATATTGAAATTCAGTATCCCGAGACTGTAAAACCCGAAACCCCAAAAGCACGAAATTCAAATTCACGACTACCCACATGCACACTCCACACACAAACAAGCACACATATACCTTCCTCCCTAAACTATAAACCAACAAAACACACACAAACATAACAAAACAAACACAACCGCTAGCCCTACATATAAGCTGCGCCCCCCCACATGCCCCCGACTTATATATACTGACTTCGAGTCTGCACTAAAAACACAAACACACAAAAAACACCACTACTCACTCTACACTCCCCTTGCACAAGCACGCATTACATAAGTAGAAATACCACCACTCACAACACTTACACACTCACAATCATACCTACCTACCCCAATCCACACTCAAAACTCCAAACACACTCACACACACTAAAATCCCTACCCAAAACCCCAGTAAAACATCATTTACCTGAATCTCCAGCTACATCCACACCGCAGATTCGAGATTTCCACATTCATCATTTCCATACTCAGTTTTGACACTTCAGTTTCGAGCTACAGAAGTTTGATATTTCAGTAGCTCAAGATTCTGAAGTGTAACTATATATATATATATATATATATATATATATATATATATATATATATATATATATATATATATAGACACACACACACACATACACACACACACACACACACACACACACACACACACACACACACACACACACACACACACACACACACACACACGTGCTAGTTTTATGGTAGTATGCTAAACATGGAGGTGTACAATCCATCTTTATGCATACAATCCCAATACCGTCACACAGAACTTTAGTAGTTCATGTAACTTTCTTCAGTTTTAAATGGTGACAATAGAGTGTATAGATAAAATGACTGAATTCTTCAATCTTAATTTTCTTTTTAACATTCTTCACTCTGCTGTTCACAAATAAAAAAAGTCTACTGTCCATAAATCAAAATAAACCCTCCTGTCTATAATCTATTCTTGTTTTCCGAACAAACAGTGGCAATCATGACAAACAAAATGTAAACATATATCAAAATAAGTATTATCTTACCAAGCAGTTGTACAACAAATCACAAGCCAACACTCGATGGTTTAATATGTGCTCTGGAGTATTTTGCCTATAGTCTGTTTCAATTTATAGCTGACTAGGTTACTTGGGAAGGCTAGAGTTTGCCTGTCTGCAGTCTATTCCTATTTTCTAATAAACAATGAAAAACAGTTGTAAAAGATAAAATATAAATCAGAATAAAAATTCCTATCTATAATCGATCATCATCTTCCTATAAACAATGAAATCAGAGTTAAAAATATAAATCAAAATATTTACTTACTATTCAGTTGCACAATAATAAATCAGAAACAACCCTTGATGATTTTAGATATGCTCTGGTGTGTCCTGTCTACAGTTGATATGAATTTATACTTGGATAGCCTTTTGCATGGCTTGAATTTACCTTCTAAGATCTACCCCTTTTTTCACAAAAAACATTGTGAATCAGAAAATATAAAATAAAAAAAAATCGTGTCTTAACAAGTATCTGCGCTAAAAATAAAAATAAATAAATAACACAAGATGATTTAAGATAAGTTCTAGAATGTCTTTTCTACAATCTTTGTAATTTTGTAGCTGACTAGATCTACAATTTCCCCCTTTCTTACAGAAAATATAGGTAAAAAAAGTACATATATATATATATATATATATATATATATATATATATATATATATATAAATCAATCATACTGCATACAATATCAATATATAATTTTCTTACAACAATCAGTGAAAATCAGAGGTAAAAATGTAAAATATAAATTAATATAAATCTCTTGACAAACAGGTGCACAAAAAAATCACAGACCAACTCTGGATGGTTTTATATAAATTCTAGAGTGTCCTGCCTCTAGTATGTGCATTTATAGCTGACTAATTGGGATGGCTAGTGTTTGCCTGTCTACAATCTACCTTTTCTTCCAACAAAGACTGAAAGTCAGATGTAAAAATAAAATATAAATTAAAATAATCTTTTCTGTCTGCAATCTATCCATTTTTTTCTATCAATGAAAATTAGAGGTAAAAAACACAGTTCTTGTGAATTTCATAGCTGACCAGTTCCCTTTGGATGGCTACAGTTTGCCAGTTTACAATCTATCCCTTTCTTCTGAGAACAAATGAAAAACAAAGGTATAAAACAGCATTTTAATGAAAATAAGTCTTATTTTCTACAATATATACCTTTCTTCCAACAAGCAGAGGCCCTTATTGGACTAAATAAGCAAATTAGACACCTAGTAAAAAAATCCAAAGCTGACTACAAATCTAAATTGGCCACAGTAGCCAAGAGTAACCACAAGTCATTCTGCGGCAATGTCTGCAACCTCAAAAGAAAATCCCAGATTTGCACTGAACTTGTAAATGGCAAAACATATACTGAACCTGGTGATATTGCTAACCTGCTGGCAGATAGGTTCAGTGAAAACTTCTTCTCACTATCAATGCCCAATAAACCACATGCTTCCACATGTCTTCCCCCAGAAATCTTTAAGGAACAGGTCTTTAATGCCCTTTCCAAGGCAGAAACATGGCCTCTATAGGACCAGACAACATCTCTGGCTGCATCCTAAACTGCCTAAAGCAGAGGCTAGCTGCACCTCTGAGTACCATCTTCAATCACCGTCTAAGCACTGGGTATGTTCTTGCAGATTGGAAAACTGCCACTGTCATTCCTCTCCACAAAAGGGGCTCCTCTGCTGACCCTGGAATTACAAACGAATAAGTCTGATCAGTCTCATATGCAAGGTCATGGAGAGAATCATCATGGACATCATCAACAAGGATATAGGTGACCTCCATATACTAGACTCATCCCAGTTCGATTTCATCAAAGGGAGGTTGTGCCCACTGAACTTGGTGGACTTCTTTGAGATAGTCACCAAAGCCCTGAATGAAGACAAAACTGTGTGTACTGCCTATTTATACCTAGCAAATGCCTTCAACACCATTTCCCACTCAGGCATCATTGATAAACGTACCCAGCTGAATGTAAACCAGTATATAGTTAGGTGGGTTGCTAACTGGCACCCAAATAGAACACATACAATTAAAATAGGGGGCTACCTATCCACCTCCAGATCAGTAACTAGTGGAGTACTACAAGGCTTGGTACTGGGATCCCAAGGCATGTGGCTAACAAAGTTTGCAGATGACTGCAAGCTGGGTGTGATGATTCAATCCCCTAGAGACATTGTCACCCTTCAGGAAGGTCTCACTCAGACCAACGACTGGTGTCAAAGCCATGGGCTCAAGCTAAATGTATCATCATCCTCTTCGGCAAGGGAGCTTTCCTTGCAAAGTACCACATTAACAACACATCTTAAGTACCCAGTCCATGATAAGAGAACTGGGCACACAGGTTGACAGCAACCTGTCCTTCAGCCATCATGTTTCCACAGTGGTAAGGAAAGCCTTTTATGTTGCCTATCTCATCAATAAGGGCATTGCCTCCAGAAAAAAATAGGTTCTAACCCCCTATACTCCTCCTTTATTAGACCAATTATAAAATACAATGCACCCATTGGTATGTACCTTGCCAAGCACCACCAACAATTGGACAGAGCTCAGAGGTGTCTTACAAAGGAAATTCAAGGTGTCCAACAGCTATCCTATGCTGACAGACTAAAATCCCTGTTGCTTTACTTTGTGTCCTACAGACTGCTCAGGGGTGACCTCTGCTTATCCTATAAGGCATTTGCAGATCCTGCCCTGATGGAAATACTATACATTAACAAGACGAATAGTACGCGCTGCACCAGGTCTAGTGACCCCAACATGAGAAGCAATATCAACAGAACCTGCTGGAGAGAGAGGTGAATTTCTCATGGGCTCCCCCTAGTCTAGAATAAGCTTCCAATCTTGGTAAAACAGAGCTACTCACTAACTGTCTTCAAGCGTAATCTGGATAATTGGATGGAGTATCACAAATTCATCCCTGAGGTTTTACCTGCATCCCTTCTGGATAGGGGCAGCAGGTGTTGAGTCAAGTCTACTAATAGCACCATTAAAAGATGAAAATGTTTGGCTAGGCTTGTAAGGGTCTCGGGGCCATTAGCCTAGTTAGCTCCTGTGATCTGATGTTCATATGAACAGTAAAAACCTTGGTAAAAAATAAAAATAGAAAAGTAATCTCTTGTCAAGCAGTTGCCCAATAAATCACTAGCAAACACTGAATAAATAATTTCACCATATAGTTGCAGAATAAATCAGAAAAAGGCTATGGATGGAAAATTGTATCATGTATACAGTCTATGTCAATTTATAGCTGACTAGGCCCACTGGAATGGATAGACTTTCCCTGTCTACAATCTATACCTTTCTTAAAACAAACAATAAAAATCAAAACTGGGAAGTAATACATAAATCAAAACAAATCTCTTACCAGAGAGTTGCACAATAAATCACAAATACTGGATTGCTTCAGATAATCTTTGAAGTTTCCCTCCTATAGTTTTCATGAATAAACAGCTGACTAGGCTCTTAGGATAGCTATAGTTTGCTTCTCCACAATCTGTCAATTTCTTCCAACAAACAATGCAAATCAGAGATAAAACATAAAGTATAAATCAAAATAAATCTTTCTCCCTACAATCTACCATTTTCTTCCAACAAACTGAAAAGCAGGGGTATAAAATAAAATATACATTCAAACAAATCTTCTCTTAACAGGCATTTGCACAACAAATTACAAACAAACACAGGGTGGTGGTTTCATGTGAGCTTTGGAGTGTCCAGTCTACTATTTCTATAAATTTATACCTGTATGGCCTATACGGCTGGCTAGAGTTCACCTGCCGACAATCTACCCCTTTCTTCCAACAAACAGTGTAAATCAGAGTTAAAACATAGAGTAAACACTCCAAAATGAATGTTTCTGTCTACAATCTATCTCTTTCTTCCAACAAGCAGTGAAAACCAGTGGTAAAAATAAAACATAAATCAATATAAATTTCTCTTACCTAGCATTTGCACAATAAATCACAAACACTTGATTGCTTCATATAAGTTCTGGAGTGTTCTGTCTGTATGAATATATAGCTAATTAGGCCCTTTGGGTGACTAGACTTTGCCTGTCTACAGTACTTCTCTTTCTTCAAACAAACAGTGAAAAATCAGAGTTAAAAACAATATAATCCAGTATAAATCTACCTGTCTACAATATATCCCTTTCTCCCAACAAACAGTGGACATCAGGTGTAAAAAATAAAATACAAATCAAAATAACTCTTGTCCTAGCAAGCAGTTGCACAATAACTCACATACCAACACTAAAGGGTTTCATAGGATCTGGTCTATATTCTATTTGGATTTATAGTTGACCAGGCCCCTTTATATGGCTATAGTTTGCCCGTCTGTAATCTATACCTTTCTTCTAACAGTCACAATCAGTGGTAAAAAAAAAATAAAATGTTAATCAAAAGAACTCTTCCTATGTACAAGTTATTCCTTTCTTTTAAGAAACAATGAAAACCAGAGCTAAAAAGATAGCTTAAATCAAAACAAGTCTTTGTTTCAGGATGGGAATTGAGAAGTTTGGCACTGGAGGTCTTTTTTTAGCTATTTTGTAAATTCTAGGTATGTCTGCTGATGGCTTGAATTCACTGTTTCTCTCAAATTTTAGAAAGCTTGTTTTGTAACTTTTCAGTAAAGTAAACCTGCATGTTTAGCCTTCTAGCAAACATTTTTAGTCTACTAATTGTAGATGCTAAGTTCCATTTCAGACCAGAAACATATTGTTGATGGTGGGAGAAGTTGTGATGTCTGTTGAAAATGGGACCCCTGCTAACCCATATTGGTGCCCTTAGTTTTTTGGGTTATTCTTCTTGTTCTTTTGGTGCAGAAACAAGGCTTGACTGAGGTTCTGCCTGGACTCTTCCGATAACTAAAAATGGGGAGGCATTCTTAATGTAATAGTCTCTCCTCCATTTGTAGATAGTTATTGGAATTTCCTTGTTACCTTTTAGGATGGGGTGATTTTCATTCTGTAGCTGTCCTTGGAGGAGTGCATCCAATCTATCTTACTCATAAAAGTATATCTTCCCTGAACTCCTGGACAGATTTTATCTATGCTTTGCTTTTGATTAAAATCAGAGGAACTCGTGCAGGGGGTCATTGAATAATGTAGTAGTTAAGATATTACTTCTCCAGCTGTTCAACAAGTGTTGATGTCTACAGAAAACACTGGACAATATCACCTCTGAATTTTTTTTTTACCTTTGTAGAAGACATTTATCTTCCTTGTAGCCTTCCATGCCTGTTAATCTTATTTATTTATTTTTTTTGAAAGTCAGTTTCATATGCTGGTATTGACATTTTTTCTAAAAAAAAATATTGGCAGAAATCTTGCATGGAAAAAAGACTAATATGGGGTAATCCTTTCAGCATTACAGCTCACCATGGACTTGCTGTTCATTCCTGTTGCTATGTTCATTTAGGTTACTCAGGTAGTGGAGGCCAGTGCTGCCATTATTTACATGACAGAAGCAACAGAATGGACTGAACATATCAGAGATTAATTATAAGTTATAGACCAGCCATATATACAAAAGGCTCCATGCTTAGATACGCACATTTCATACAAAAAGAAATCTACACTACTTCTAAAAGTGAATAGGAAGGGGTGAGGAACAGAAGCTCTCAATAGCGGGCAACAGTTGGCAGGAATTCAAAACTAGTGACAATATAGTGAAAGGACAAAAGAACAGAAGAAAGGGAAAATCAGCCCACTCCCATTAGCCTTGCATACCTGCTCTCTGTGAGATATTATTCTTTTAAATAAGTATGAAAATGGATAAGGGATAATGGCATGAGACAGTAGAATGTAGCTGCTCTCTATGTTTAAGGACCAGCTTTAATGAAAGTGTTCATATGTAAGTACTAGGCAAGCAGTATGCAGACCATTGAAAGCCTAGCTAAAAGGAAACATATTTAAAAGCTCTCTTCAGTCTCAAGAAGTACATGGCATGCTAGTCTGGGGAGGATTTGTAATTGGCCATCCAATTATCTAGGTTTGCCTTAAAGTTGGCAATGGTGCTACTTTGCTTGGTATGCGATGGAAGTTTATTCCAGAGATAAGGAATACATTATGATATTACTCTATCACAACAACATGTCTTATTTATCTGTTGCTAAAGGTTTAGTTCCTTTAACTGGATATTTGAGTTGCCATTTGCTCAACAAAGGACTAGGAGGTCAAAGAGGGTTTGATCTTTCATGTTTCAAAAGCCAATATACAGATATCCATGGCGGAGTCTATAAGATACTGAGTCTAGAGAGAGGGCTGCTTGACTGTTCTGATAACTAAGAATTTTGAGAAGGGTCCTGATCTTTTTAGTTATTACTCTTTAAGTTTTCGCAAGCTGAGTGATATATTTAGACAAATACATGCCAAAAGGTGCATTATGTTCAGTAATAAGCCCAATAAGATATGAGTACAGATGAATTAAGACTACTTTGGATCTACTGAAGATGTCTATGGAAATCATATGAGCCAGATAAAAGGCATTCCTAACTACTACTGAAACACAGTGATCAAATGCTAAAGAATTATCAACAAGATTGCATTTCAGTGAACTGTTGGAAAGCTGATAGACTTGCTGTGCAGAGTTGGAATCTATTTCAAACTGATAAGTACACATTTTGCCACTTTAACTTGCACTGTGTTGTAGTTATACACTTACCTATTATTTATAGTGGTGCTGTATTGTTTCTGGCTTTTGTGTCTCCACTGTGGTTTTTTTTTCAGGATAGCTCAGGCTAGTTTCAGAGAGGGGGTTGTTGAGCCAGCCCACTTCCTAGCTGTTAGTCATTGCCTGAGGTGTATTTCATTGTAATTCCAATACAGATTGCATTTCGGTGAACTGTTGGAAAGCTGACAGACTTGCTGTGCAGAGTTGGAATCTATTTCAAACTAAGTACACATTTTGCCACTTTAACTTGCACTGTGTTGTATTTATACACTTGCCTATTATTTATAGTGGTGCTGTATTGTTTCTGTCTCTTATGTCTCCACTGTTTCTCCTACCCACCATCCATGTTCTTGTCTTGGTGTTAATCTTGGTGGCTTTGAAACTGCCCACCCCTCTTGTAAGTTTGTATTTGGATACTCCTTCTGGGCCTATCTCATTTGCTCAGTCAACTGAGTGCAGTGAGACCATATTTTGATTTCAGGCACTCCTACTGTGTACAAAGAGAGCATTTGAGAAGGACAATCCCTGTAGCCTCTTAATCCTGCTGTGTTCCCCTCCCTCAAAAAAAAAAAAAATATATATATATATATATATATATATATATATATATATATTCAGCTGCTCTTACTGTAACTGTCTTAGTTGCTGTTCTGCGCGCTATCTGCTGTTCAGTTGTTCTTACTCTGCACTTATTACTGCTTGTTAATAGCCTTCTAATTTAATGCCTTCTGCACTTGTTTTTTAGTCATTTGTTAATTTAATTGCATTTAATTAAACTGTATTTGCCGTAATATTGATATACGTGTGCTAGCCTGCACTGCATTTGAATTGTAAAAAAAAAAAAAAAAAAAAAAAAAAAATCCTAGCTTGTTTCCTGCCTTTCCTGTAACTTATCTAGTCTAGATACAGACTTGCTGTATCCAGGTCTGTTTGTAAGCTCCTGAGCCCCCCAAGCCTTTCTGTGTTGGAGGGAAGCCTTCTAGCTTATCATTGGGAGTGGAAAGCATTAGGTAGCCTATCTACCACAGGAGGAGAGGTTTCTGGCCCAGAAATGATAGTTTATTGGCCGTTTGGGAAGCTCTTCCATCTCTTTCAACCTCCTGATTCAAAAGCCTGTGTTTGTGCTTGTTTCCTGCCTTTCCTGTTACTAGTCTAGTCCAGGTACAGATTTGCTGTATCCAGGACTCTTTGTAAGCTTCTGAGCACCCCCCCCCCAAGCCTTTCTGTGTTGGAGGGAAGCCTTCTCGCTTATCAGTGGAAGTGGTAGGCATCAGGTAGCCTTTCTACCATGGGAAGAGTGGGTTTTGGCCCATAAATTGTAGTTTATTGGCCGTTTAGGCAGTTTTCCATCTCTTTCAATTTGCTAGCTTAAAAGCCTGCATTTGCGCTTGTTCCCCACCTTTTCTGTAACTAGTCTAGTCCAGGTTCAGATTTGCTGTATCCAGGACTCTTTGTAAGCTTCTGAGCCCCCCAAGCCTTTGTGTTGGAGTGCAGCCTTCTAGCTTATCAGTGGGAGTGGTAAGTACTAGGTAGCCTGTCTACCACAAGAGGAGTGGTTCTTGGCCCAGGAATTGTAGTTTATTGACCATTCGGGAAGTTGTCCATCTCCTTCAAATTTCTGGTTTAAAAGACCACATCTGCGCTTGTTTCCCATCTTTCCTGTAACTAACCTACTGGAAACCACTAGAAAGCCTTAAACTGATATAAGCCTTCTAGCTTAAAAGAGAGACTGGAGTCATTGAGTATCAGTTTTCTTTATTTTCTTGCTGTACTTAACTATGGTGCTGCGGTAGCGCTGTCGCCTCACAGTAAGACGCTGTCCGGTTCGAATCTCAGCTAGTGTCTTCTGCGTGGAGACGTGTGAATGGGTGTACCTTCGTTGAAGGTTGTGCGTCAGGGCTGGAAACTCGGCACATAAAAATGAACTACCAATCATTAGTGGACCGGAGTTCCGATGTGGCGACCCCTAACCGGGAAAAAGCCGAAAGACACAACAGCTTAACTGTTTTCTGCCTAAACGCTGATTTTCCAGCACTTATGATTTAAAAGCTTGTTTTTTTCACATATTGTACTTATTTGACTGCCTGCACTTTTAAAAAGTTGTTTTTTTTTAAATAAATTGTTTAACTGTTGTAGGCTACACACTAAAGTGCGATAGCCTTTTTTGATCGCTTGTAGTCATTTAAAGCTGTTTTAAGTGTACTTTTTACTGTTTTTGCCTTATCTTTTCAAAAAAACAAATAAATACATTTCTTGTTTTCCACCTTTCTAAGCTAGTATAGTCCAGTTTTCAGGCTAGTGCTGAATTCAGGGCTGTGTTACAAGTTTCTGAGTTGCCCATACCTTACTTGGATAGAGGGAAGTTTCTCTGTTCACCTGTGAGAGAGGGGAACTTTGAGCAGCCATCTGTCCCTGGAGGAGTGGTTCCAGCCCAGAAGGTAGTAGTTTAAAAAATGTGTTGCATGGTTTTGTGCACTGGGCAGCACCTGTTAGCTAGGGTTAAATTATTCCCAGCTCCACTAAGTCTCCTCCTCAGTTTTTCACTTGAAACTAGTTTAACTCTCAACCTAAGCACTCAAAAAGCATCCTACATTCCAGCACTTGCTCAGACCTAATAGCAAGCACTAATAAACCCCGACACTTGACTGCCCAGCAGGGCAAGGCTCTTTATCCACCCCTCACCAACCAAGTGACTAAGCAGCTCACCCTACTATTCAGGCATGACCAAAGGGCAACTTCAGGTGTACTCTCCAGTCCAGCTGGTGAATCTGGGTATCCTGAGGCAATGTTACAACTGCCTCATGTACACAGACAGCCCTCTCCTCCTACCACAAAACACTAACATATGTGAGAGATGCAATTATACAGCCAAAATGGAGGCTAAGGTATCTCCACCCAAGACTGGAACAGACAGTCATGAGGAGAAGGTTAACACCTGCACCACACCTCCAGCCTCACATAGACCTACTAAACTAGCACCGGCAAAAAATACACATAAATACACAAAATTATACTCAGAGGCTCTAAATAAAAACCTGCAAAAGCATCAGAGAGCTCCAAAGCAGACACTCACAAAACCTGCACCTCCTGTCACAAACCACACAACAATAAAACACAAAATCAATGTGCTGCACAATCACAGCCCTTAAGGTGAAATAACATACCTAACACACTAGTAATAGGTGACTCAATAGTCAGGCACAATGACACCCCACTCACTATGCTGGACAAGGAGAATGTTACTGTTAGCTGCCTGTCGGGAGCCAGAATCCACCACATAACACAAGCACTCAGGTCACTCCAGAACAAGTACAAATATGACTCTGTCATTGTTCATGTTGGTGTGAATAACCTGAGCTGTACCTCCCTGGACTACATGAAAAGAGACATGGAAGAGCTCTCTGATCATGTAGCCCAGGCGAGTATGACCCTGACTCTGAGTAGCATCCTGCCCTCACCAAGAATGATACCTCAGTATAAAGAAAAAATGATCAATTTCAACAATCGGCTAAGCTTCTGGTGTCATTCAAAGGGGATCCAGTGTCTGTCAGCCTGGGATGACATGCTTGACAAGCCACATTGCTTCACAAGAGACGGCTTGCACCTGTCACCCTTTGGCTTTCAAATAATGGCCAAGGCTCTTGCTGCCCCCTTAGTGCCTTTTTTAGGCAAGGCTCAAAATTCAAACCCACCTCCGTAAACAGCACAAGTAAAAAATTGAGGATTATGCTAGTCAACACCAGGAGTTTAAATCTCAAAACGCATGCACTCAAAGCACTCCTACGTATGGAGAACATCGACATCTGTGCAGTAACTGAAACCTGGTTCAAGGCTTCAGAGAGCACTACAGCATTACTGGGCTATAACTCATATCACACATTTTGGCCACAGAACATGGACCGAACCACAAAAGGAGGGGGTGTATCCATATTCATCAAGGACACCCACACCTCTAGGTAAGTGGCACAGCATGATACCTCTGAGATCATCCATGTGCAACTAACATTGGTCAAATCTGCAATGCAAATTGTGGCCTGCTACAAATCACCCTCCATGACCCAGGACCACCACTCTGCCTTTCTGGAGACACTGGAAAACATGAAGGTCCTACCGAACACCCTGATCTTGGGAGATTTCAATTACCCTACCATTAACTGGGAAAACTACTTGAGTACAAACTCCCAGGCTCAGCGCTTCCTGGAATTTATCAACTCAAATGCCCTGGATCAGCTGGTAAACTCCCCTTCCAGAGGCCACAACATATTGGACCTGGTCATCACCAACATGGGTGACAGGTGCTCTGTACCAGAGGTCAACCCGTCACTGGTTAGATCAGACCATAAACTAATCACGCTGGATGTCCACACCCCACCACCACCCCCAGCCAAGGAAACCACAGTGAAATCTTTTCTAAAGCAAACTTCACCTTACTTAAGGCAGAGGTGTTAAGTTTCACAGCCCCCACGCTAAAGGATAACACTGCCCAAGATGCAGAATCCTTTACAATTGCACTCTATGAGCACCTGCAAGGATGCATGGATCGTGCCATCCCTAGCAAAACCAAGACTCACTCCCCTAAGAGAAGGAAACCAGTCTGGTGGACCCCTGCCATAAACAGGTTATACAACAAAAGGAGGAAACTAGTTCAGAAAAAAAAACAAATCCCAAGAAGGAAAGACATCCCTGATCAGTATCAGTAAGAAACTAAGGTCCCTCATAAAATCATCCAAGGCTAACTTCGAAAGAAAAATAGCCAAGGATTCAAAAGATAACCACAAAGCCTTCTTTATCTATGTCAAGAATCTAAGTGGCAACTCGCAGATATGCACAAAATATACTGAACCTACTGATATTGCCAACATACTGGCAGATAGATTCAGTGCAAACTTCACCTCCCTCTCACCTTCAAAAGCACCCACAACAATACCGGAAAAGTGTAGTGTCCCAGAAATCACAGAAGCACAGGTGAAAACAGCCCTTTCAAAAGCCAAAAACACAGCATCAATGGGGCCAGATGGTGTCCCAGGCTACGTCTTGCATGAACTACAGAACAAACCAACCCTCCACCTCAACACGCTGTTCAAGCTCAGCCTCTCCACAGGATACATGCCCATAGAATGGCGCACAGCAATGGTTATTCTGCTCCTCAAAGGAGGGACCACAACTGACCCTGGTAACTATCACCCCATAAGCCTGACTAGCCTGGTCTGCAAGGCTGTAGAGCGCATCATCATGGAACTCATTAACAAAGACATTGGGAACCTCCAAACACTTGACCTGACCCAGTTTGGCTTTGTTAAGGGCAGATCATGCCTACTAAACCTGGTTGACTTCTTTGAGACAGTTACCAAGGCCATAGATGAGGGAAAGGTGGTTCACACAGCCTACCTTGATCTCGCCAAGGTGTTTGACACCATTCCTCACTCGGGTATTATAGAAAAACTCACCAGCCTGAACATAAACCCCTACATCATAAGATGGATTGCCAACTGGCTTATAGACAGAACTCACACGGTAAGAATAGCGGGCTTCAGGTCTGACTCTAAACCAGTCACAAGTGGTGTCCCACAAGGCTCAGTTCTGGGACCCCTACTGTTCGGCATATATTTCTCAGAAGTACAGGCAAACACAGGAGGACTATGGCTAACCAAGTTCGCCGATGACTGCAAACTGGGAGCCATAACTGACTCTCCGGCTGACATGGACATCTTCCAAAAACGCCTTACTGAGACAGGCACCTGGTGTCAAAGTCATAGCCTCAAGCTAAATGCCAAAAAATGCATAGTCATCCCGTTTGGGAAAAATAAGACACCCACAAATTACCACATAGGCAGCAGCCCCCTTAATACAGAAGAGGTAATAAGAGATCTGGGGACCCAGGTAGATAGTAATCTCTCCTTTGACAATCATATTGCCAAAATAGTTAGGAAATCCTTCTATGTGGCCCATCTAATTACTAAGGGGTTTGCATCTAGAAATAAAGAGGTTATAGTGCCCCTCTACTCGTCACTCATCAGACCCATCATAGAGTACAATGCCCCATTTGGGATGTACCTCACAAGATACTTCCAACAGCTTGAAAGGCCACAAAAGCACCTCACCAAGAGGATTACTGGCCTCAAACATATGTCCTATGCAGCCCGACTGAAAAAACTCTGACTGTACTCAGTGGCATATCGCTTACTCAGAGGTGATCTCTGCCTGACTTACAAAGCCATGTCCAACTCAGAATTGATGGACATGCTCCACCTAAAGAAATCCAAGTCACTGCGAGCCACGAGCTCTAGTGAGCTAAACCTTGCCACAACAATAAATAGAACATGCTGGAGGGATAGATACCTGTCACAGAGACTCCCCATGCTTTGGAACAAAATTCCTAACTACATTAGGCAGAGCCCCTCATTAACACTCTTCAAGAGAAGCCTTGACGAGTGGATGGGTAACAGAAAGTACACCCCTGGGATCACTTCATTTGCTCTGTTTGACAAAGGCTCAGTTAATTAATCAATGGGGCGGCGAAAGCAGACACACTCTGGCTAGGCTTATAAATGCCCTCGGGCAGATAGCCTAGTACCTACCTATGAACCTATGAAGTGTGCCTAGATCCATTGCAACAATGTCTAATTGGAAGTGTGTGCTACCTGTGAAGTATGTGAAAATGCTTTGTTTTCCAGAATGAACTCTGCATTTTTCCACATTTAATTTGAGACCATTGTTCTTGTACCAAATGTTAATATGGTCTAACTTAAGTTGGAACAATTGTGAAACAGGGGATAATTGAATAATATCATTCAGTTTAAAGGTCTCTGCAAACATTGATAACTATATGCCAGGATGGTTGGCCTGAAGGTTTGAAAAATAGATGAAAAATAGGTGAGTGGCTAATACTGAGCCCTGTAGTTCACCACTGGTAATGTTTTTGTTTTCAGAAGTGGCAGGTGTAATTCTAACCATATGGGTTCTGTCAGACAACCAGTTAACTATTCACCACACATCATAAGAATTTATATTCATTGAGTAGTATAAAAGTATTTTTGTTCTCCCTTTTACTGATGCAACATGGTGCATCAAACAGCAAGTGACCCTTCTTTCAGAGATCACGATAGAGGGTTTCTTGACAACAATACCTATTCATTCTCCATTTAGTTCATAAAAAATCATATGCTTGATAATGCACAGCATGGACTGTAAGAGTATATAAGATTATGAAGGTGCAAATGGAATGATATACTGATGCTCAAAAAGCTTATCTCTTACAGTTTAAGACATGACAAATCTGCCTACAAATATTGCGTTGATTTGCTGGACATGGTCACACCCTAGTTTGCCTTAGTAGGTTTAGCCAGAAAAAGGCTGAAACTTGGATGGTAACTGGAGCCCGCTTCATTCAAATCAATAAAAACAATTCCCGGCTCCTATTGTTTCCCACTTGCTCTTCATTGAGTGATTCAGGCAACTGCCTTTTAGGATAACTCTTGTCTGGTTCAAAGCCTTCTTGGAACTCTACCTTAGGAAAATAAAAGTAAACCATCTTGTCTCCCTCTCTACTTTAGTTACAGAGTCTTATTTAGAATTCTGTTAAATACATTTAATTTATTTTCAGTTGTCACTAGTTCCTCCTCTTTTGTCTACTATGATTTGACTGACATAGTCTGTACTGATTTTATTGTCCTAACTAGGATTTCTCAAAGTCCACCCAGCAGCAGTCCGCCTTTCAGACTGGACTGGAGACTACTATCAATATACCCTGCCAGCTTTACATGAAGTAGTCTGCTACGGAATAAGAGGGAGAGAAGGTTGGATGATGTGTGGATAGTGAATCATGAAGTGCAGTGGATTAGCAAGGAGGAAGTAAGGATAGCTATGAAGAGGATGAAGAATGGAAAGGCTATTGGTCCAGATGACATACCTGTGGAAGCATGGATGTGTTTAGGTGAAATGGCAGTGGAGTTTTTAACTAGATTGTTTAATGAAATCTTAGAAAGTGAGAGGATGCCTGAGGAATGGAGAAAAAGTGTTTTGGTGCCGAATTTTTAAGAATAAGGATGATGTGCAGAGCTGTAATAATTACAGAGGGATTAAATTGATCAGTCACAGCTTGAAGTTATGGGAAAAAGTACTGGAAGTTAGGTTAAGAAGGGAGGTGATGATTAGTGATCAGCAGTATGGTTTCATGCCAGGAAAGAGCACTACAGGTGCGATGTTAGCTCTGAGAGTGTTGATGGAAAAGTACAGAGAAGGTCAGAAGGATTTGCATTGTGTCTTTGTGGATTTAGAGAAAGCATATGACAGGGTGCCTAGAGAGGAGTTGTGGTATTGTATGAAGAAGTCGGGAGTGTCAGAGAAGTATGTAAGAGTGGTACAGGATATGTATGAGGGTAGTGTGACAGCGGTGAGGTCTGCGTTGGGAGTGATGGATGCGTTTAAGGTGGAGGTGGGATTACATCAAGGATCAGCTCTGAGCCCTTTCTTATTTGCAATGGTGATGGACAGGTTGACAGACGAGATCAGACAGGAGTCCCCATGGACTATGATGTTTGCAGATGACATTGTGATTTGTAGTGAGAGTAGGGAACAGAAGGAGGAGATCCTGGACAGGTGGAGATATGCTCTAGAGAGAAGAGGAATGAAGGTCATCAGGACTAAGACAGAATATATGTGTGTGAATGAGAGGGAGGATAGAGGAATGATGAGGATGCAGGGAGTAGAGGTGGTGAAGGTGGATAAGTTTACGTACTTGGGATCAACAGTTCAGAGTAATGGTGAGTGTGGAAGAGAGGTGAAGAAGAGAGTACAGGCAAGATGGAGTGGGTGGAGAAGAGTATCAGGAGTGATTTGTGACAGACGAGTACCAGTAAGAGTGAAAGGGAAGGTCTACAAGAGGGTAGTGAGACCAGCTATGTTATATGGGTTGGATACAGTGGCATTGACAAAAAGGCAGGAGATAGAGATGGATGTGGCAGAGTTAAAGATGTTAAGATTTGCACTGGGTGTGACGTGGGTGGACAGGATTAGGAATAAGTATATTAGAGGGTCAGCCCAGGTTGGAAGGTTTGGAGACAAAGCCAGAGAGGCAAGATTACGTTGGTTTGGACATGTGCTGAGGAGGGATGCAGAGTATATTTAGGAAAAAGATGCTAAGGATGAAGCTGCCAGGTAACAGGAAAAGAGGAAGGCCTAAGATAAGGTTTATGGATGTGGTGAGAGAGGACATGCAGGTGGTTGGTGTGACAGAGCAAGATGCAGAGGTCAGGAAAAAATGGAAACAGTTGATCTGCTGTGGCGACCCCTAACAGGAGCAGCTGAAAGAAGACGAAGAAGTCTGCTATGGTAGACAGCTCTAATAGGTTTTAGAAATACACTTCTAATTTTGAAAATCAGGAGAATTTCATCATTTTAGAAGAGAATGTGACATCTCCTGGCCTTGATTGACATGTCTCCCACATACAGAATCTGTAAGAATATTTGGCCTTCCTGTACCTGACAAGTAATGGACATGAGTTAAGAGAAACAGTCTTGGGTAAGATGCCAATCCAATTGTAAGAAGCACACATACATTCACATACCACAGACAAACATCCACATGCAAAGTTATGTATAGCTCTTTATATTTTAACTAGACGGATTTTTCAGAGACTAGCATATGACACATTGAGTATGACACAGTTCTCCATCTTTAGTAAGGTCAACAAATTCTTTAACATAGATATTTTTGTACCCCAAGTAGACTCCAGAGAATTTTCCTGCCGGTAGACTGGAAATGTTGGCGGTATGACAGGGAAGAAAGAGATACTTGGAAACATATTTTCTGGGAGTGCGGTAGGTTGGCAGACTTTAGGATTCTTTGTGGGATGCAGTGTCAAAGATGCTTGGTGGGCGTTTTGGTGTGACAAGGGCGATGATTTGCTGAGCTATGACACAGAATTGGAATTGCCTAGACATGATAAGGCCTTGCTGTGTCTAATTATGGTGGCTGCCAAAAAGTAATTACTAGAAAATGGAAATAAAAATGTAAATAAACTATATTAGAAGTAGTGCATATAGTAAGAGATAAAATAACTGGAACTGAGATATTTAGAAAAATAAGATAAGAGCAAACTACACAGGAAAAATGTGAATTGTGGGAACAATACATAAGGGGAGGAATGAGGTTTAAAAGAAGGCAGGACTTAAATGAGCTATGTAATGCTTGACTGAAAATGATTGGGTAGATTATAAGTGATGTATAATGTTTGCAACTGGGAGTGTGTCAGTGTGGTTTGTGATGTAAAATGCTTGCAACTAGGATTGTGGCGGTGTGGTTTGTTTTCATTTATATAAATGTATGATTGCTTATGTCGTAAGTGATGGTTTAATAAAAATATTTCTTGTTTAAAAAAGGGGCAGGAATTGAATATGTAATGTTGCTTAGATTATATGATATATAGCATTATATGTGAAGCATAATGTTTGTTAATGTTAATTTGTTAATACTTTTTGATTACTTTTGTATAAATGTAAATTCAACTATGTCACAAGTGATAATTCAATAAAGCTGTTAAAAAAAAGAAAAACAAAACATAGTGCTTCTACAAAAAGAGGAGAATATATGGTTGTATAGCACACCACAAGTGCTTGCTGTGATATTGCCTGCCTTGGTGCTAGGAGCCATAGATTTCATGCATATAACAATAAAGGTCCCACCTGGTCACAGTCACAGTAGTTTGTGAACAATAGGAGCTGCCATTCTGTAAGCTGCCAGATGGTGTGTGAGGCATGTGGGCTCATAACAAACATGTCAGCACAGTACACAACAGGTTCACGTGATATATATGTCTATATATGTGTGTGTGTGTGTGTGTGTGTGTGTGTGTGTGTGTGTGTGTGTGTGTGTGTGTGTGTGTGTGTGTGTGTGTGTCCACTTCTGACCTACATGACTGCTTTCACCGTGACAGCATTCTGCAGGCTTGTTGGTACTTGGTGCATACAGTGCTCTGCCTAACTTTATTCTGTACTGCTTCTTGTATATTGTATTCAAACCTCCCCCACATATTTTTGATACTGTGCTGACAGTGATGTCGGTACCCTTGTTTATATTAACACAGAATGCACAGAGCATCATACAGCATGTATCTAGCTTGACATGCCTGGATTCTCAAACAAGTTTGGCCGTGACACAGCCTGAAGAATGTTCCTAACATGATGAATGCTAAATACTATGCTGACTTTGAGAGAGACTAGGCAACACCAGGACAGTGGCACTACAGTTAGACCACTCACATACTTGGCTAGAAGGGTAGGCACATCAGTAACATCATCTTTTGACAGTGAGGTCAAATAGCAGCAGTCTGCATTTACACAACACTCATCCAACAGTTACAGAACATAGGAGCACAAGTGATGAAGCAATGTCTTGTCCAGAGCTATGGCTCTTGAAGAGCACACAGTGAAGAACAATGTCATATTGACCAACATGATTCATGAAGTGTTAATGTCTGGCCATGCTTTTTAGTGCATGGTGAAGCCACACTGCACAGCAGACATTCCAACATGTATCATACAGAATAAAGTAGTAGGTGATCACAGAATGAGGAGACAATGTAGCAAGAGGTGCAACGGAGGTCTTATGACAAGTACTTTATGTTAGGAAATATTTTTTCCTCCACTGCAGTGAGGGTGTCATTACAGGACTGTGACCAGTGGTTGATTTGCTCATTTATTGGAGTAGGGATAATTTGTAACCATCTTGCTATGACCTGTATAGCATTTGCTGATGAGGTATCCTACAACGTGAGGCTAGGTGTTATGGGCACACACAGTGATGAATGGCAGAGCACTGTGTGCACTTTAAGACACAGATATAAACAGTTATCCTGTAATGGCCACTTCATTCATGCTTGTCCTGCAGCCAATGGGGTATATATATATATATATATATATATATATATATATATATATATATATATATATATATATATATATATATATATATATATATATATATATATATATATATATATATATATATATATATATATATATATATATATATATATATATATATATATATATATATATATATATATATATATATATATACATGGGTCTCCTTCAAAACACCAAAAGACCAGAACATCGAAAGTGTTTTGAAGGAGACCAAAACAATTGAATTGCAGAACACTGAAAAGCGCGACATTCAAAATCCTGGTGTTACGGGATTTTGATTTAGCACTTTTGGTGTTCGGCTGTGGGTGAGTATGCATGTGTAAGTGTATTTGTGAGGGGTAGTGCTGTGTGTAAGTGTGTGTTGTGACTGTGGTGTATGTGTGTGTGTGTGTGTGTGTGTGTGTGTGTGTGTGTGTGTGTGTGTGTGTGTGAGTTTGCCTTGTGTGTCTGTGCGATCTTGGAGTTAGAATATTAAAGTGGGGGGTGTGGGGGGCACAGCCCCCCCATGTGGGGGGTGCAGGGGAGCTTGCCCCCCCTGCCTATTTGTAGTGTAGGATGGTGTGGTTGGTAGTTTGGTTCAGTTGTGTATGTATTTGTGTATGTTTTTTGTGTGTGTTATACTTACATGGTTTTCGGTGTTGTGGGGTTTCGTTGTTTTGGTCTTCGGTGCTGTGAGGTTTCGTTGTTCTGAAGTAGACCCATATATATATATATATATATATATATATATATATATATATATATATATATATATATATATATCTGACATTGTGACTTCTATCTGCCCTTCTGGTATGTTACTTTATACTTTTATAGTGTGTTACTGTGCCCCTTCTCTATACACACAAGCAGACTGCAAGAGTGATCGTCACCTACTTCCGTAGGCCAGAGAGTCTAGCAGACAGCCATAGTAAGTTCTTCTCACAAGTACCAATTTGTATTTTAAATATACTCAGTCTACTGTCAAAAGCGATACACTTGCTGTTGAGGCTGTTCCAGAGGAGAATGATGATAACATGGCTAGATGTCTGTCTCACTGGCAGGTAGACTAAAGCCACTGCCTGATGTGGCCCAGCTGCTGCTGATGTAGATGGCAGAGATTGCAGTGGAAAGATAAGTTAGAAGGAGTATGGCCTAAATAGAGTGCCTCCTGGAACACATTGCAGATTCACTCACTCAGACATCCCCTGCTATTAGGTCTCCAGGGCAGGATGTGACCCCATGCCACTGGCTAGTCTGATGCATCATATGACAATGGATCACAGTAATGTGGCTCTGGGCTTGAGTGGCCTGGCAGGTAGAATGCTGTTGCTTAATCTTCGCCATCTCCAGCCCTGTGTGCTCCCTTCTTCTTATATCACACACCATACCTTATGTGTTGTTCTGCCCTTCCCATCACAATTTGCATATTTGTTGTGTCGTTTTCTCCCATGTCTCTGCATTGTAGTATCTGCACATCTCCCCATTTGTCTTTGCTGTTGTATATGGGACTGTCTTTTTCTGCAAAATGTTTTATTCCTTCTTCCCTACTTTGTTTTGTTCCCCATTCCCCTCATCTCTTCTCTATATAAATCAAAAAACAGAGTACTATCCCTACCAAAAAATGATGGTCTGTCTCCCATGTCCAGCACACTCCCATATCGTGAGTGTCCCTGTGTGTGTTCATCTTCCTCTTGCTGCTTTCCCTGTTTTCCTTTTCTCCTTTTTGTACATCTAACAGCTGTCTGCATAGGTAGATACCATAGCACTGTAGTTGCAAATATTCTGTTGCTGTATAGCTTTATGTGGCACTTTTTACTGTTGTATCAAAGTGCACAGTACTACACTCTGCCTGTATCGCTTTAGTTTTGGAAAGTTTTAGTCTTGGAGTTAATGTTTTTGGTACTTGGCAAATATGTAAAATATGGTACATGGTAGCTGTATGGATTGTGTCTTGCATTTCTATGTGCAGGGTTACTTTTTGTGTGTGGGGTTCACTACACAGATCAACCTGCCTGTATAGATAGTGCATTGCTCACAGATGTACCTTGGAGTGCAACTAACTGAACAAAAGTGCTGCCTGCCTTGTTTTCGATATTTAATTACTCACTATGTTGCTTTGTAGGACTGCCTTACTGTTCAAGCCTTGCATATAAGTGTAATAAATTTCTATGAATCCTAATCAAGGTGCATAAGTTTTCATCAGAATAAATAGCCCAACAATGCCCAAGAAAAAAATAGTAAACCAACCAATCACTGTAAAAGCCCAATAAAAGAGCCAACAAATTTAAAGACACACTTCTGTTTATACTTCAAAAATGATACTAAAGTGAATGCAATTTTTATCCAGGTACAGTATAAACCTTCATTTACGATATCTATCCTTCTCTTAGAATAATCTAAAGCCTGCCAATGTCAAAATTTGAATGTGTGGTCTACAGTATTTTTATGCAAGTGTTTCCTATTGTGTGCTTAATACAACACACATGGATGTCACTCACATGCTTACTTATTCTTTGCTTGAATGGACAGCTAGGTTTGCCCTCATAAAAAGCTGAACATGAACACATTGCTAAATGTACACCTTTAGAGTTTAAACACCTGTCTGCTCATGATTTGGCAGTGGAGTTTTACAGTGTCAAGTTGCCAGCCTGGCACCCAACCTTCCACGGAAGGCACACACATGCACTCACACCTAGGGCCAATTTAGAGTGCACACACATGCCCTCACATCTAGGACCAATTTAGAGTGCCCAATCCACCTACACTATGTCTTTGGGATGAAACCGAAGCACCCAGAGGAAACCCACACGACCACAGGGAGGACATGAAGACTCCACACAGATAGCACCCCAGCCAAGTATCAAACCAGGGGACCTCTTGCTGTAAGGTGACAACGCTAACCGCTGCACCACCATGGCCACCCTGTATTCCATCATGACTTATTTTTCTGATCCATGAGGAAAACATTTAAGCTAAGGTACTGGATAGGATTACAAAAACAATAACACTAGCAAAAGTTACAGTGTTTAAGTATCCAACTTCACCTAATAAGCATGTTTATAGTTGCAATATAACACTCAAATAATCAAATGCATTCAAACCTACCAAGGACATAAACAACAAAAGCAAAACTCACTTCCTAAACGTATAACAATGCAGAGTGAAAGATATGTATTTAAGGGGAAGAAAACTAAAATCAAAAAAATGCTTTACCATCACATGTCACAACTGCTTTTTGTGAAAAAAACACAGTAACTGTGTGAGAAGTCACATGGGATTCCTACCACCCCCCCCCCAAGGTGTTGAAAGGTTGAGCCTGAAAGTGTATGGAGTTGTCTCCTAGTGCATAAATTACTTTAGAATTTTAGGAGCCTTTATAGTTTGGGCTCCTACTGCTTGGTCACCAGTGAACTGAAGCCATCCTCCACCATTCAATAAACTAAGATCACACCTATGTTTCTTCTGCACGCCTCCCTGCCAACATTGCTTTCTATCAATATACTTGTGTACGTGTTTTGATTACTTGTGCCTCTTGTCATTTAATGTAAAAATTTGAAATGACCGAATGTATGCCTATATTTTCAGAATGTTAATTTGAATTTATAATCAACTATAAAACAGCCACAACCATACAAATATGCAAACACTCGCACAGGCGCACGCACACAGACACACACAAACACACACACACGCACACACGCACACATACACAGACACATGTACACACACACATGTGCCCGCGCACAGACACACACAAACACACATGCACACATGCACACAGACACACACGCGATGCACACACACACATTTATATACACACACACGCACATACGCACGCACACACGCATACACAAGCACACAGGTGAACAGACACACACGCACACATGTGCACACGTGCACACGCGCACACATGCACATAGACACACACACACACACACACACACACACACACACACACACATGGACACACACACACACACACACACACACACACACACACACACACACACACACACACACACACACACACACTCACACACACATACACACACACACACACACACACACATATATGCACACACACACACAGACACACATACGCGCATATGAGCACATGCACACACATGCACACACGCACATATAGACACACACACAGACACACACATACACACACAAATGCACACAGAAATACACACACACATGCGCGCGCGCACACACACACATACACGCACGCATACAGACACACACAGATACATATGCACACAGACACACACAGACACACGCACACATGCGTACACATGCACACACATGCACAAACATGCGCACACGTGCACACACGCACATAGACACACACACACACACACACACACACACACACATACACACACACACACACACACACACACACACACACACACACATATATGCACACACATGCACACAGACACACATACACACACATACGTGCATATGTGTGCATGCACACACACACATGCACACACGCACATAGACACACACACACAGACACACATACACACACAAATGCACACACAAATAGATGCACACACACACACCCACACGCACACAGACACACACAGATACATACACACACACGCACACACAGACACACAAATACACACACACACACACACACACACACACACACACACACACACACACACACACACACACACACACACACACACACATCTCTATTTCCTTTCTTCTTTCCTTCCTCTTTCTTCCTTCAAAAGCATGTTTCATTATCTTTTTCTGCTTCCATTTTTAAGCTCAGCCATGAGGAGTATCACTCCAGGTCAGACATTTGCTTCTTTCCATTGCACTAATGTACCTTCAGCTCAGAGAAGGCGTGATTGCCTGAGTGTCCATAGATTCTTTAAGCTTTGTTCCTGTCTGGCTCCCATCAGCTAGGCACATGCCATTCCCTCACCCTTTTCAGACTTTTGTCAACTTTTATCAAACAGCAGGCTCTGCAAATTATATGGATGATTAACAACCCACTTCAATCTCCCTCAGCAGTGGATGGTGTGACGCAATCAGTGTCCAGCAATAGTAAGTTGTTTTATGGGGACTACTGCATGTTTCTCCTGACGTTATTATCAAATGCCACCTCATGCCTTAGTACTGCTTTACTACCTATATACACTTGTCAAAACAATAGACATGGGTATTTATTTTTGGTAATATGTATTTTGGTTGTAAGTTTAATTAATTCATGGACTAGAATAATTAAAAAAGTAATAGAAATGGACACACTTACAATGAGCAACAAACATACGGCTGCAAGCTTAATTTTACCTTGATATGAGTTTCCTACTTTAAAATGGACAAGATCTGCTTAATTATGGGATGAACTTCTTTTCCCCAGGAAATAATACTGAAAGGTCTCTCGATTAGCAGGGTGACAATTCCATCTCTTGAAACATTATTAATCACAATTTACTGAACATTGCTAGGTTTAGGATCCAAACTGTATTTACTAAGTATTTTAAAACAAATTTCTTCATTGACATAAATAACATTAGGGTGTACACTAGCAATCCCTGCCATGGACCATACCATAGAATGTATCTTATGCACATACCTTATTGAATCACTTTCTTAAACTAGTAGGTAACACAGCATGTAGCAGGCAATGCTTCTGACATTTTCATTCTCAGTAAGAGAGTAGGCAAAATTTAAATAAAACCTCAGGAAAACAAAATGATACGACTTCTGTAAATCACAAAATGTAGGTATACTAAAACAGCTATTGCATGGTGCCAGGAATTCTATGATAGCGTCAACCAATCAAATCATCACAAACTACAACAGACCTGGGCATGATTCCTGGTTCAGTGACCTCCTGATTTAGATTAGATTAGATCACATACCTCTGGCCTTCAGTCTGCAACTGCATACAGCCAAAGAACATTGCTAACCAGACAAGCAAGGACAAAGTAAGCCATAACTAAACAGATTTTATTCTTCACACACCTCCTGACTTCTTTGTCAGACATTGTGTACGCCTGTGGTGCTGCTTTTGACAGGTCTGTCAGACATCATCTTCTAATCCAGTGCCACACTTGGCTGCAGAGTGACTGGCAATGTGAGTGATACTAAATTTGACTATATGTGCATGGGATGGAGTGGGGGGGTGGGAGGGGTAACAGGGAGACAGCAGCCAGCCATCTTTGATTTCAGCCTGAACATTCCCAGCAGAAAAAAAAGGTGGCACAGATAGACCTGCTTTATATACTCAGCTTCGTTTTATTTTGGGATTTTGAACATATTACTAATGAGCTACATTCTGTGATACTTGAATACTATAAGTTATATTACTATGTATGCTTAATGCTCAAGCAATATGGAACTAATACCAGTCAACATGTAAAAATGTTGATAATGTATAATAACTATAACTACTTGCCAATAGTAGATCTTTCAGCTTTTCACAGTTAGGGGGGTCGCCAGAGCAGAACTCTGGTCCGGTAATGATTGGTAGTGGATTTTTATGGTGCCAAGTTGCCAGCCTGATGCCCAACCTTCAAAGAAGGCACACCCATTCACACACGCACCTACCTGTGTGTCTTTAATGTCACTCAACCACAGGGAAGACATGCAGACTCCACACAGAAGGCACTCCAGCTGAGAATCAAACGGGAGAACCTCTTGCTGTGAGGCTACAATGCTAACTGCTGCACCACCGTGGCCTATTTGCCAATATAGTAGATATTATACAAGATTTATTGAATCCTGGTATGCGCATTTGATCCCTTGCTCTTTGCCTTCAGACTCTAACCTTGCCATCTGGGATTAAATCTATACATAACTCCAATTTCAGACAGATATTATGACTATGTGACAAATGACCAGAGTGTGAATTCTGCCTCAAATTTACTCAAGGAAAAGGTGTTTACTTCCACAACTTCAAATTGAGAGTAAACTTCATTTCCCCATTAGTAATTCTATGCACACACCATCCACAGGAGTCATTAAACTCTGTGTATGTTTCACACCGAGCCTACACAGAGTTTTTTTGTGTACACGATGTTGCTCATTGTTGTACGGCATCACACCATGCATATGAGGTGTGGCATACATAAGCAAGGTTTTGCAGCTTGCACCAGTGTTGCTGGTCATGAAACTTCTAATATGAATGCAAATCATACTTCTCAGCTTTTTAGTGCAAGAAATCTGGGCAAAGACTAAAATAATCGAGGGACAAAGGCAGAAAAATAGGGACAGATATTAAATATTGTTCTTATAAACTTAGAAAATAGCTAGAATAATATTTGTATTAACATGCATTTTCTGAAGGATATGAAGTGTCATTATTCATTGACTTCAATCTTCATTGATTTTCCAGAAAACCACAAATTTTATAAGGAACAGCCCAAAAATATGAGGCAAAATCTGGACATTCTGCAAAAATCTGGACAGTTGAGAAGTATGATGCGGATAGCATTTCTGTGTAAGGTTGCTGGCCAAAAAATGGATTGTATGACAGCACAATTGCTTTTCCTTTTCTTGAGTCTTCTTTAAAATTTGTTTGGGGCACTGCCATAGATTGTCTTTCCTCATTTCAACTATTTCTCCATTTTTTGTTGGCCCAGTGTTTGCGTGATGTGCCACATAGCAGAAATGTGTTTGACCATGCTCATCTGGTTTGCACGAAGCGTGGCAGTGTACAAACTGAATGAATGGACCACCCAGGTTGCAGACAGGTCCAAGATAGCCACAAACATAAACCAGATGAATTTAATTAATATTATTGGCCATTGGGCAAACACTGTAAGTGACATTGCACTGAGATTAACAACAAGAGCGTTGCAATGAATACTAAGATAGGGAATATCATGTAAGTAATCTGTGGCAGCAGGTTTTAATTGAAAGTCTGGAGTACAGATGGCCCTGGCTCTAGTACAGGGTGTACAAACTTTGTTTTCCTGTTGTGACATTGCAGATTTATAATGAAGTGCAGCATATGCAACTGTTTTCTCCACCTTCTTGTGGCAGCAGCTGTAAGTGTACGACTACCATACACATGGTCCAGGGTTCAAATACAGCATATTCTATGCACTTTTAATGTTGTTCCACTTCACATTATAGTTACTGTCACTAATAACATTTGACATAGTGTAGCTGATATTAATATTTATACATGTGAAGGCTGAGACAATAATATTACATCAATTACTTTATTTATCTATGTAGTGTCCATTTATTATCAAAATTATGACTGAGTATACTGCATACCATGTTCATGGAAGTTTATTTCTGAAATCTGGACTGCCATGGCCTTCCCATTTGACTAATACAGTTATACAACTGCCTGTATATCAAATAACCTTGAAATTGCATTGCTTGTCACTGTTGCACATTGCTTACCATCACACAAATGTGTTGCCTAGCAGCAGCACTCTCGACTAATATGTTTGATTGATGGTAAGCGATGTGCAGCATTTTCAAATGTTGCAAAACCAAAATGTGCACACTCTCACTAAGTCAGATATGTACAATTGGCAGGAAAACATCAGGATACAAAATGCAATTGACGGGAAATGCTCATTCTACATTGGGCTTGATAAATGGTAGTCACGTCTGGTGTTTCTAGTTAGGGACTGCACTTCTGAGCACAAAGGTGGGGTGTTCAGGAGTCCAAAATCTTTACTGGACTGCTAGTTAAAGAACATGGGTCCCAGTTGCTGCAGCAGGCATATTCAAGCTCAGAATATAAGCCTTAAATAGTATTGCAAGGGCTTTGACCAGTGCTACAGGTATTTCCTGTACTGGTGAGCAATGCCAACACCATTTTGATTACCTTCGGAAGAGGAAGTAGGATAACATTGATCACTGGATTGGGGATTTAATATGGGGGGTACCCCACAGGTGTGTAAGTAAATATTACAGTGACTAACTGTAAAAGTTAAAAGCTGAATATAGTCAAGACTGGTATTCATAATGATATTTTGTTCTGTTTTTTCCACAGCTGCTATGGAGCAAGCATTGAATGTGAGATTCCATGCCATGAGATTGTCAAGGATGTGAGAAACATGTGGTATGTATGCATCAGAACACTACTGTTATTGTAGCAATAAAAGTTAAGGACAGCTTAGTTAGTATTTAATACAGTTATATCAAACTGAGCATGCATGTCTGAATTGTAAAAGAAAGTGTGCATGCCTTAGTCTGTAGCTCAAAGCAACAGTTCCATATTCTCAAATAACAGTGAGCATGCCTCTAAACTGTAAAAGGAAAGTATGCATACAGTAATCTGTAGGATAAAATAACAGTACAGTATTAGAAAGTAGTCAGTGGTTGTGGGTTCAAAAACCACACTTCCCAAATATACAATACTGTTAGGTTTTCATCATTATTGCAATGTAATGTCAGACCTCTGTACCAGTGGCACAAATGACCTGCTGTAAACTGGTATCTGTATAACTGGAATATGTGTATATATGCAATATATGCACACATCAAGGATTGCAGGCTGCAATCTGTAACATAGTGTGCATCTCTTTTGAAAAGAAAAAAACTAATGAGAATTGTTGAAATGAGGAAAGCCAATCCATGACATAAGCAGTAGAAAATGTTAGCACACATGATATATGTCTGCATAGGTCTGGATTTCAACTCTCACTCCAATGCACCTTCAAAAAACAGGATGGATGCCTTATCGATCTTTGCAAACAGTTTTGCAGCATAAAAATGAAGTAATTGTTCAAACAGCCAAGTGCAACTGAATGTACACTGATATCAAGGCATAAACTGTTATTTGTACGTGTATTATATTTAATTTATTTGGATGTAGTGCACTTAGTGATTATGCAACCTGTTAATGTTATTACTTGCAAATACACAGCTCTGTCTTACCTTTCTGTATTTCTTGGTCATTCGTCAGTTATCTGATCAGTACTCAGAGACATGCAGTGTGTAAGCCATTCTATATCATTTACCTTAAAATAAGTGATCATATTAACTGGGAATACTATGACATGCCATCAAATGAAGACTGCTCTTTTGGGGGTTGCAAAGGTGAGCTACTGTAATGGCACAAACAAAGATCTGTTGCTCTTGTTACTCTCCTTATTTTGCATTTTTTACAGTAGTCTCTCCTTTGATAGTCACATCGTCACAGTAGTCAGGAAGTCCTTCTACGTGGCACACCTCACCATAAAAGTGTTCTCATCCAGGAAAAAAGAGGTCATTGTTCCTCTCTACTCAACACTCATTAGACCCATTATAGAGTACAATGCCCCTTTTGGAATGTACCCCACAAGACATCTGCAGCAGCTGGAAAGGCCACAGAAATACCTCTCAAAGAGGATTCCTGGCTTCAAACAAATGCCCTACACTGACCATCTCAAAAAACTCCAGCTTTACTCCATAGCATATTGCCTACTCCAAGGTAATTTCTGCCTAACATATAAAGCTATGTCAAACCCAGATCTGTTGGACATGCTACACCTAAAGAAATCCCAATCCCTCCGAGCTACACGCTCTAGGGACCTAAACCTAGTCACGACAATAAACTGGACATGCTGGAGGGATAGATTCCTGTCCCAGAGACTTCCCATACTCTGGAACAGGCTACCCATCTATGTCAAGCAAAGTTCTTCATTAGCACTCTTCAAGAAAAATCTTGATGAGTGGATGGGAAATAGAAAATTCACCCCGGGAAACACTTCTGTGTCTCTGCTTGACAGTGGCACAGGAAAATAACTTTCTTGGGTGGCGTAAGCCAGGGAACCTTGTTGGCTAGACTTACGTAGGCCCTTGGGCCAATAGCCTAGTACCTACCTATGAACCTATGAACCTATCCTACCTGTTTGATCTTATGAGGGTTGTGAAGTCAAAAACTGCAATGTGTCTCATTACTTTCTAACTTCTCTCTGTAATGATTTCCCATTAGAAATGTATGGTGCCAAACTGAAGGCATGCAGTGATCATCACTACTTTGGAGAAGTATGAATGCATGAATCTTTGATGCCTGAGGCCTACTACTTGCTAATGGATACATAATAACTCTCTGCTGTCACATGTTACATTCATTTCTCCATAAATCTCCCACCTTTTACTTGCTTATTATACCAAATGATGAAATACAACTATATGCCTAGGGTTACCAAACGTCTGGTAAAAGGAGGACATGTCCTCCTTTTCAGCATTGTGTCCTCAGTCTGGCAGACATTGCCTGAAAAGGCAAAAATGTCTGGCTTTCTTCAATGACACAGGTACATCACTCACATCAGTGGTGGCTTGTGGCATAGGACTGCCAGCAAGGGCACTGGAACCATAGATGACGGCTAGAGTGTGCTCCCCCCACTTTTACAGCTGTAGACTTGTCTTTTCGGGAAAAATACATATGCAATTCAGAACCTCACATTTCTGCAAAAAAAGTCCCACTTTGAGTATTTGAAAAAGGTGCTGACTCTATAAACTACATGACTTCCTTATTTTTGTAGAGTCACTCGCTATTTTGCATTTCCTCATTATGCTACTACTAGAGAGGGGCCTACTGGTGCAGTTGCAGTTTATTTGAGATTGTCAACAAGGAGACATATGAGTTTCATAGTAACAGTGTCTGGGATTGTGTGCTGTAAGATGTGCTAACTGCTGTTCTATGGTCTTTGATGCGGTGTTATACATTTCCCATGGCTCCAAAGAATTTGTAATTCAATGGGATTGCTTATTAGTTGGTTGACAGTGGACGGAATGGAATAATATTGGCAGTACATAGTTTCAGTGAAAGACTATATCCTTTTGAAGTGGGAATTTAGTCTTGACAAGGAAATATGATAGACTATCTAAAAAATGAGTATTAATAAACTAATAATGAAAAACATCAAATGCCGTGACCTTTTACCCTGTCCATAAAGAAACGAGCATACAGGTACCTGTTGCAGAGGTATCTTGGGCACTTTCTGCAAGAGAAGCTGAGCCTGGAGTAGCCTAGCTTGAATCTGTATCAAGGGACTGGTTCTTTGGAGCAGGTCCCTCTGGATAAATTGGTAAGGTGTAGGATAGTGACAAATAAACAAATGTGTATACTTGTACAATAGGAAACTCAAATTGTGACTGATCTGGTTTAGTTTGCAAGGTTCTGTAGTAGGTCTTAACATATGTTCGATTGTACTTTGCAGTTGCAAAGGCCATGTTCCAAAGTAGGTGCCAGCCGTGTTATTATAGTAAAACACCGTCTGTGTTAATTAAAGGAGTAATATGAGCAGAAAAGAAAAAAATTGCATTGCTTATATATTCATAAAGTTCTACCAACCAGCAGCAGCAGACCAAAAGCTACATACTTGTTACTATTATTCTTATTATTACTACTATTTCTAAGTGTGAATGTTCTTCTGGGCACATCATACTGATGTGATCTTGTTTTCTTGGAAAGCTTCTACTGGCTGGTAATGCTGCAAGGGCACAGCTGATGAGTCTTATTTTCTGCTGTCATATCACACTTCCATTCAGATAGCGTGGAAGTAATGAAAAATATTACAAAGTTTGATAATGTTTAAAAGTACCAGTGACTGATTCTCCCTGGCTCTTGTAAATTTGTTTCCCTACTTAATGTGTTACACATTCTTTAAAAAAATGATTGTTGAGGAGAGAGCAAATAGTAGAGATAATACAGCCTTAAAAATGAAATTTCAGTTTCACTTCCTCTCCCAGAACTGTTTCCTCAGCCTGTATCACCAAGTCAGCTAGGGCATTTGACACTACACATTAAAAGGACCATTGTCCCTGCTCTGCTGGCAAAACTGATCATTTTTAGTCTTAAATTGTATATCTTTTTTTTCCGTTTTGCAGTGAATTAGACTATTCATTAATGAAGCTTAATCTTACACAGATTGTGGTATTCCTAGAAGTGTGTGTAGTAAAATGAACAATTTGAAATGCATATTTGTTGCTCACAGAAATATCTTGTATAGTCATTGTGATGCCCCTGCACTGGCCCAGTAATCAAGGGGCCTCAGTCCTTACCACTGGCAACAGTGAGTGCCATACACAATGGGAGGATGATAAGTACACACACAGTAAAGTACAATTTCCCTTAAGAGCACACAGAGTTCACAGTCAGTCTGAGGCTGGTTTCTGCCTCTTTCTCCAGATCCCCAGTCAGGATACTCACTGGCACAGCTATATGGTTAAGATCTCAGCCAAGTGGTCAAGCCAGAACCTCCAGCACCCTCTCTGTCCAACCAGTGCTTCATGTCCCTGCCCAAGTAGCTGGCACACATACACACACTTTGAGATTTGATTTATATACAAACACACAGACACTCCTGGGGAGGGCTTACACAAATTTACTAGCTTTGCTGCCTTCTGCCCAGACTATAAGGTAGTTATGACTGCTAGCAAACACTACTTATCAGCTATGGTAAGGCCCTTACAAAGGGTGCCCAATCCTACTGTGTAATGTTACTATTATCCAAATGGTAAGTGTGACCAAGAGCAAGGCTATTGGAGTGGCCTATACAGTGTCATCAAATGCATATGCAAGTACTGTAAGAGCTTAAATATCTCTATACAAGCTAGCCACAATTAAAAGGTTTAAATATATTTAATAATAAATAATAAAAGAACAAGACAATACTCAAACAACACAGTAATTACAGAGTTCAGAATCACAGGAAATATTTTAAAACAACATTGCAGGAAGTCTCAAATAAATATAAAGAACATTGAAACTAATCTTTACTATATTCTTATCTAAAAGAAACTATGCCCTAAATAATTTACTTACAGAGCAAGGCAAATGTAGATGATGGATGTTTCTAGGTCCAACACAAGATACAAAATGTCCAGTCTTTCTCTGAGAGAGTTCTTAAATTAATAATCAACATTACTGCTGGGTTAGCTCGGATGACATCACTCTTTGTGACATGACTCCAGTTCCCAGGCTAAACAGTTAAGAATTTAACACCTCTGTGTCAAAACTACATATCTCTCAGAAGTGTGCAACTGCTAAGAAGTCATAGAGCAATAAAAACACTTTTACATTTGAAACCTAGTTATTATTTCTGTTTCAAGACAATAGGAAAACCTCTAGCTCTAGACATTTTGTCTGCTTGCTGCACTGAAACTGAGATAATCACAATCGTAAAACACTTTACTTTTCAACCTATTTTCTTGAAGTTTTGCAAGCTTATTCTGTATGTTCCAGATTCTACTATTAAAATATACATTTTACATACATACAGTAACTACAGAGTTCAGAATCACAGGGAATATTTTAAAACAACATTGCAGGAAGTCTCAAATAAATACAAAGAACATTGAAACTAATCGTTACTATATTCTTATCTAAAAGATACTATGCCCTAAATAAGTTACTTACAGAGCAAGACAAATGTAGATGATTGATGTTTCTAGGTCCAACACAAGATACAAAATGTCCAGTCTTTCTCTGAGAGAGTTCTTAAATTAATAGTCAACATTACTGCTGGGTTAGCTCAGATGACATCACTCTTTGTGACCTGACTCCAGTTCCCAGGCTAAACAGTTAAGCATTTAACACCTCTGTGTCAAAACTACATATCTCTCAGAAGTGTGCAACTGCTAAGAAGTCATAGAGCAATAAAAACACTTTTACATTTGAAACCTAGTTATTATTTCTGTTTCAAGACAATAGGAAAACATCTAGCTCTAGACATTTTGTCTGCTTGCTGCACTGAAACTGAGATAACACAATTGTAAAACACTTTACTTTTCAACCTATTTTCTTGAAGTTTTGCAAGCTTATTCTGTATGTTCCAGATTCTACTATCAAAATATACATTTGCACAAGTATATAGTTTATATACATTTCTGTTCTTTTCCATTAGGGTACACTGTGGTTGCATTCTTGAAAGTCAGTACATAACATACAGTTCTCTTACATTTGTAAGACAAGCATATGAATCATATTAATATTCACAAATGACATATGATTATTTACAAAATTCCAGATAGCTGGGCTGGCAGTGTCACAATCATAGCCATTAGCATCCATTGAACTACCTTATTTCATGTAGAGCATTTAAGATAAATTGCTTTTATACATTTCTTCATAATAGTAACAGGCTCTCTTGGCTTTACTTTGCATATGTTTTACATGTTTAAAGTGCACATTTTATGGAGGTGTGTGTGTGTGTGTGTGTGTGTGTGTGTGTGTGTGTGTGTGTGTGTGTGTGTGTGTGTGTGTGTGTGTGTGTGTGTGTGTGTGTGTGTGTGTGTGTGTGTGTGTGTGTGTGTGTGAAAGTGTGTGTGAAAATGCATTACTGTATCCTTTGGAAAGTCATCTACTCCAGGGAACTGCCAAATTGACAATGGCCCCTGAGAATTGACCCAGTTGTTCGGCATTTGGAAACTTGTGTGTACAGTGACCTAACTTTTGACCAACATGTGACCAGAGTCATAATAGAATCTTTCTATATTGCACAGCTTATAAACAAATTGATTGTGACTAGATCTAGAGATGTTATTTTCCCCTTTAACAAAGCCCTCATTAGGTCAACCATTTTGTATAATGCCCACATTGGCAAGTACCTGTCCAGACCCATGCAACAACTGGGGAATACCCACAGAGATACCTTACTAAAAGGATACAAGTCCTAAACAATAGGTCTTGCATGGACCACCTCAAAGATTTATCATTATACTCAGTATCCTACAGAGTGCTTAGAGGTAATGTGTCTGGCATACAAGGCATCCTCCGACCTAATACAGATGGACCTACTGAACATTAGCAAGTCAGATGGCATCAGAAATGCTCAGTCCATGTATCTAAACTGAATGTTGTGGAGAGATGGATATATATCACAGAGGCTACCACTGTTCCAGAACAGACTATCAATTCAAGTAAAACAAAGCTCATCCCTGTCAATATTCAAATGCAACTTGGATCTAAGGATGGGTAATAAAAAATGTACTCCAGGATTTCCCCTCATGCCACTAATGGATAGAGGCAGTTACTAAATGCAGCATCCCTTTTCATGGGTCCCCTCAAATTATCTATGGTATGATCACAGTTATTCTCACTATGGCTAATGTACAATTATCAGCCATGGGATAGGCAAGACCAATCAGGAAATGTTAATTCAAGCACCAAAAGGGAAATTGGCTAAGCTTAAAATGTCCTCCAAGTGAATCTACGTTGTGGAAGTAAATAGTTTTAAAAAATTGCCCTTTTTAGATCACTAAGTGCCCCTCTCACCCTCCACCTACCCCCAGCCTTCAACAGCTTCAGGCACCTCTGACTGTCAGGCTGTAGCCCTGCAAACTTTCTCCACACACAAAAAAAATAAAAGAAAACACTTTAATTCTTTAATTTACACAGTAGTAGCAGTTCATACTGTTACTACTGTGTAAAGTAAAGCAATGCATTCCTACATTGAACTTGAGGCATCTCACATGTGCGCTGAAGTTCTGCTTCAATAATAATACAAAAAATATCTTTTTTTTCTCTCCAGACTGTTTTAAAAACAGTCCAGATTGAGAAGACCAAAGGAATTTATGCAGATGCCCAGAAGTCATTGCTGTTTAACTGCGAGAAACAGGAACCTGATGGACTGTGAAGTCAGCAGTCTGTCACGTAATCTGTGTATGTGATGTGGCTGCTAATTAGTCCTGTTACTCTCTCATTCTCTTTCCATGCTTTAGTTGTGAGAGAGTGATTGAGAGTGGAGAAACAGTGGTCGACCATCGTATTAGTGTTCAAAGTAGATACTTTTTTTTTTTACCTGGCAGGACCAACCAGATACTAATACTATGTGTTTTTTAAGGCCATTGATGACTTTTTTTACATGTATTATAACCTGGCAGGGTTAATCAGATACAAGGGAGGCAATGTGTTTTGGGGACCGTTGATTTTCTTTTTTTTAATATGCTGACAAGGTCAACCAGATTCCTGTAGTCTGTGTGTTTTTTGGGGCTGTTTATGGCTTTCTTTCATACCTCTCAACCTCTTAGAGCAAGAAATCTGGACAAATCCATAAATAACGGAGGGACAAAGGCCCAAAAGTAGGGACAATTTTTAAATATTGTTCTTGCAAACTTAAAAAGTTGATATAATAATAGATCTTGCATTAACATAAATTTTCTGAAGGTTATGAAATCTGAAACTCAAATGTCTGACATTATTTTCGGACTTTAATCTTTAATGGTTTGCCAGAAAACCACACTTTTATGAGACATAGACCTAAAATATGAGGCAAAAAACTGTACAGTTGAGAGGTATGCTTTCTTTTTTGAATATATCTTGGCAGGGTTAACCAGATATAGAGAAGCAATGTGTTTTTGGGAGTGTTGATGATTTTCTTTTTTTAACATAATGCACTGGCATGGTCAGCCAGATGCTAGTGGTAGGTGTATTTTGGGGGCTGTTGATGACTTTCTTTCATTCTTTTTTTTGTAATATAATATCTTGGCAGCAAAATACTAGCTATGCAGTATAGCCTGGTGGACTGTTTGCAGATGACATGTTTTTTTTTCAACTTAACATCTTTTTGCAGGTTTAGTCAAGGTATATTAGGATGGTTTACATGGTAATTACACATTGAACGGTAACAGTGGATGGCACATGGTAATTACACACTGAAATGTTATTGTTTAGCAGTGCAGGTGCCCCCTGTCTTTCTTGAGCAGAACAGGAAGCATTCTCCTTTGTCCTCCTTTATCATGACTTTGTCCTCCTTTATGACTTTCGGTTTCCTCCTTTGGGTTTCCAGGTACCTGGTAACCCTAGACATGCCATAATATTATTATTACATGTTCAGGACTTACCTTGTAAATGGAACAGTTGCCACAGTGTTAGTTCTTGTTCAGGACTTACCTTGTAAATGCAGCAGTTGCCACAGTGTTAGTTCAGGGCTGACTGTGATACAAGCCAATACATGGGGAGGTAACGGCTCTGTCTCTGAGTTGAGGCCAGCAGAGGTCACAGGGTTCCTGTAGTGTGTCCATGTCCACTCTACAATGTCTATGACTTGTATGTTGTGATAAGTTAAATGTGGCCTGAAAGCTTTTCTCCATGTTGGCCTAGGCCTATTGCAGAAGCATTAACATTGCCTACAGCCTCTAGAACACACAATTGGATTAAAGCAGTAGCAGCTCCTAACATTCTGTCTGTGAAGATTTTCTGTGTCTTTACTCTACAACTTTTGAAATCCGCAGGAAAAAACATCATGGAGTCTACATGGATGGTTTATAAGTTGTTGAATAGCTCCAACAGATTGGTTGTCTAGCATGCAGTTCAGCTGCTTATGTTGTATTAAGAATCTCTGATACACAGACTAACACAGATGCAATCCATTAATAATATACTCTATTATAAAAAGACAAATGTGCAGCTAGGCAAACCAATGGTAAGAACACTTGTTACATGTTTTCAGGACTTCACAGAAGTGTATTTCTTCACAAAATATCTTTGCCGAGAAGTATTGAACTCCAGCAGGTATACTCCCATTTTGTTACCTACATAATGCATATGCTGGAATATATTTTCGAATTTAGTGAAGCAAAGGCTTTTACACTGTATCTGTATACATTAGTTAGAAGTGTACTGATGGCATGGCCTTGTTTGTCAACCATTTCAGGGGTACACATGTTTGGCAATACATGAAAATAGAATGCTGTGTAATAAATATGTACAAATGTTTCAGGGACAGGTCCTTTGAAAGCACTTGTAGCATTTCAGAGATGATTTATTAGCAAAATGGTTAATTTGTCTGTTCTTTTGTGGGTGGGAGGATCAAAGAAGAGTTACTATTATGAAACAAACTAGAATGGACTATTCTTGTTGGGGGGAGCACAGTTGCATTACTGCTATGGCACAAACAAAGATATGTTGCTTTTGCTGCTTTCCTTGTTTTTCATCCTGCCTGCTGTTACTATTTCATATCTGTAGACTGTTTTATGTTTTGTTCCACTGGATAATACTGCCTAGCTACCTACACTGTTTAATCTGGTAACAGTAACTTTGTAGTTATGTGATACTTATGTATATTATCATTCTTTTGTAGTTTAGGACACAAAAAATGTCAGTGAGGTGGAGACCCCCATTCATTGTTGATAGTCTCTGCCAACATGGGGCATTTCTGCTGGGAAGGGGTCAGCCCAATATGGCACACAGGCTACAATTATGCCAGAAGATTGTTGAAAACATCAATTCTGTTGGCAGCCACATCCTGACCTATGAACAGGCATGCCACAGGGCCACTGACATGATTGTCACTGCACAGAGGCGAGTGGCTGCAGTTGTTCAAGACCAAAGGGTAACCAGGAGAGGGTCTGCTAAAGAACCAACTCTTACCCCCAATGAAGAGTTCCTGATGAATATCCTCCATCATGAGGGCTCACAGCAGAGTGGACCACAGTATGCCCTTGACCTGGGGGCCACTTTTTCTGAGTCCCAAGAGGAGCTTCCAGGTAGGCTTTGTTATATGACCATTTGAATAATGTTGTATAGTAAAACAATTGCCAAAACAATTAAATGTTACTTCTGTGTCACATGTCTTTTTTATTGGGGGGTATTGATGATTGCTACAGTTATAAGATTAATCTGGAGCTGTCAGCACCGTTCTTCTTGAAAGTAGAGAGAATATTACCCCCTGTCTTACTGTTAAATGTGATGATGTTGCCCTTACCTCTTGCTTAAGTTATTTCAGGACCGTCAGGAATCCAGCAGCATATGCTTCCTGCAGATGGTAAACCAAATAAATGTATGTCAGTACTTCAGATCAATTTAAAGAAATATCATAATATGCCATTTTAAGCCTGTTGTGTAGACTGCTTTGCTGTCTATAATAGTGGCAGCATTGTTAGTTGTTTATCGTTATTGCACCATAGTAGTGAAGGTATTAATGTACTTGTGTTTCTCCCTTTTTATCACAGATGATCATGACAGTAGGAGTGTGGGCCCTGTGCCACCTGATGTTAGTGTCTCAGCAGACACTGATGGTGATGGCAGTCAAACTGAGGCACAGTCAGGGGGTGCAGAGGTTGTATGTGACAGGTTGACATCCATCCACCCTCTTCATTTTCCTTGGATACAGCCAGTAGGCCTACACCTATCCAGTCCACTGAGCCCACAGGTACTGGACAGCTGGAGAATGAGGACATTGATGAGGGAAGTGTTACTACTGCTACTTCAGACCCTGTTGACTTGGCCATAGCCAATGTGTGGGTGAGGTGCCACACAGGAGGGTTGATAGGGTACAGGCATGTTCAGAAAGGTGCTCCAGACAAATGCTCAGGGTTGTAGATATGGCACAGTCTTACATGCATGACTGCCTCCACTGTGTTGCTGTTGCAATGAATAGGATGAATGACACATTGGAATGAGCAGTGTCTGTGATGGAACATCTGCTGGGAGGAAAACGGCATCCTCATAGGCGTAGATTAGCCACATCACCTGCTGATAGCCAACTTGGCCATGCACAATCACGCTCTTGTAGTGGCAGTACTTCCAATGCTCTGTCAATCAGTGTGCTGCCTACACCCAGACATTGCAGGCCAAAGGGTCATTGTCCTGGGTGTTCTCATGGAGGAAGCACATCCAGCAGCACTGCATCTAACTTTGGGTGTGAAGGTGCCAGTGCATCTCCTGGCTGTGCCAGTTCTCATGGTTGAGGCAACAACGATGCACTGCCAACTCTACCATGCATGACTCACACCTGTCCAAGATACCAAAAGGTAGAGCTAGCACTGAGCTTGGCTGTGTTCATGCAGACACACCACTTTCACATGGAGGACCCCTACCGACACACACAACTGTTAAGTGGTTCAGCATGCCTGCTTCCCTTTCTTACTCACACACACTCACTGACCTTTTGTGTCAGCCTAGGCCTCCTGCCCCCCCTCCCACACACACACAACAGCCTGTGCAAGTGATGGTAACTGCACCATAGCTCTGTTTTCTCTCTTTTGGATGCAGGGATACAAAAGCTTTGTGTCTGATGAACAGGGTGCATAGCTACATTAGTGCTTAGTATATCTGCATTTGTTTTGTTGAACTGATAATAGTACCTCTCACTTATTATTGCCTTGACAAGTTATACAGTGAATAGCATCATCACTTCATTACTTTATAGTGTATTCTTTTGTAAGGGTTATGAAGTCAGAAATCACAATGTGTTTCACTACTTTCTAATGTTTCTCTTTGATGATTTTCCAGTACAGACATATGGTGCACATCATGAGACACACCATCGCATTCAGATGTCAGGACTGTATGACATCACTGTAGTCAAACCTCATCAGAACAATAATATAGTATAATGCTGTCTTTTGCATGTACCTCACCAGACACACGCAGCAGCTGGACAGACCATATGGGTTTTTCTGCAAGGTAACACAAGGCCTACAATTTATTTATTTATTTATTTTATTTTATTTTATTTTACATTTGTTGACCGGGATAGTCCGACTGGATACATGTCTATTTTCAGTGGAGGCCTGGGGAGAAAAGCTCCACAGTGACAGAAATTAATACATTGAGATAATACAAAGAAAGAAAAAAGCAAAAAACAAATTTCTCTCCTGCAACAGAAAGATGCAGTAAAGTGTAAATAGTCTAAACATATACAATATCGAGTTTACAAAATATTAACACAGATTCCAGCATACTAATTCTCCCACTAGGCACATTACTTTAGTTAAGAGGAGAGGGGAGAAAGTAATAAAGAGGGGATGCATATAGGAAAAGATCTATACATGTCAGAAAAAGGATTAGTCAGGATTAGAGCACTGACAGAGCCAATTTGACTTTAGATGGTGGTGTAAATTTTTTTTGAAAAGATATAGAGAGGAAATACAGGAGAGACTGGGAGGGAGGGAATGCCATATTTTACCAATGGCATTGGTAAAGAGTGAGTCACCCCCTACATTGTTGGCTTTGACTGTTTGAACTAGTAGCTTATTGGAGGAACGCAAGCTACTGAGATTATTGTAGGGTCTGATTATGCCAAACCATGCTATAATGTAATGTGTATAGATTGAAAGCCATGTCACTGTAATCTGTCTGGTATCAGATGAGTTGACATCTGCCTGGCCTCCAGGCTATTGTCTGATCATGACCAGGTGGGATGACTGCACAATATAGCCAATGACATCAGCATTGTATGTTGAGCATATAGTAATAACAGTGTCCCCCATGCTGGTGTAAGATGCTCTCTGTAATGTTAAGTAACAGCTCACACACACACACACACACACACACACACACACACACACACACACACACACACACACACACACACACACACTGCCGAACACAGTACTTTACACAAGCACCACATCACAACTCTGACTTATACATGGCGGCAGGTCAACTTATACTGAATGACAACAACAGGCCATCTGGGAGACAAAAGGTTGTGAAAGCTGCATGAAATTAATGTGTAGGCTTGTGGAAATATCAAAATGACAGCAAGGCCACTGGAGAAGTAACTGTATGATAGTACATCTACTCTGCTGACTAATGACACACACACCAATCTGACTGCAGTGAAAATAAAGCCCTACCTATCTAGGTGCACAGACTACACAACACAGTACTTTATGCAAGTGCCACAGTGCAAGTCTGATTTATACATGGCTGCCTGTCAACTTGTACTGAATGACATCAGCAGGCCATGTGGGAGACAAGATTTTGTGAGGAACTGCATGAAATGGATGTGTAGGCTTGTGCAAGTATCAAAATACTGGCAAGCCATGTCACTGGAAAAGTGACTGTAGGATAGCATGTCTTCTCTGCTGACTAAAAACACCCACCCACTAAACTGGCTGTAGTGAGAACAGAGCCCCTGTCCATCTAAGTGCACAGACTAAAGAACATAGTACTTTACACAAGTGCCACAGCACAAGTCTGACTTTTGCATGGCTGCAGGTCAAAGTATACTTAATGACATTAGCAGTATATGCTGGAGCAAAGAAGTTGGGAGGCCTGCCTGAAATGGATCTGTAGTCAGGTGCAAGTTTCAAAATACTGTCAATTTATGGGATTGGGTCAGTAATTGCATTATACGCACTTTCTCTTCTGGCTAGAAGCACACACACAATTGACTGCAGTGAGAACAGAACCCTTACTCTGTAAGTACACAGACTACAGAACTCAGTACTTTATGCAAACACCACAGCAGAAGTCTGATTTATACAAGACTGCATGTAAGCTTATAGTAGATGACATCAGTAGGCCACGTGAGAGACAATAGGTTGGAAGGCCTGAATAGGCACAGAGATTTATAGGTCCATATGATGCCAATAGCCTAACAACACTAGGGTGTGTAGAAGCTTAGCTGTGTAAACACATAGTGCCCTTAGTGAGCACAGTTGGATGTTTCGGTTTAGCAGAGTGAGGTTGTGAGAACCACCAACTGGCCCTGTCCATGAGGGAGCACACAACATTATATATTACACTTTGTAGTGTGGTTGATATACAGGAGGAAAAAAATCCTGAGATCCCAGTGTTGAACTGCTTGATGGGGGGCACACATGGATGTAGTATAATATATGATGTATAGCTAGACTGTGCCCTTAGTCTGCTATGTTTCCACATGTACTTGTATGTCATACAAAGGAAATGGACAGTAAACACCAAAAAGAAAGCATCATATATATAGTTCTGTAGCACAGTGAGCAGCAGATTTGCAGGATGGTTCACAAAGTGTACAATTATGTGAGTTACACCTGTTTGCGCATAGGTATGTGTTTTTTGCAAAAGTTAAAGGCATGCCAGTCCAGAGAGCAGGAATACATTTACAGAACTATAGTACATACTATACCCGCAGTCATATATTTGATCATAAATGTGATAATACATGGATTACTCCATCAGTATAAGTAATACTGCATAGAACATGTTATATTTGAACCCAGGACCATGTGTATGGCAGTCCTACACTTACACCTGTTGGCACAAGAATGTTAAGAAAACAATTGCCTATATTGCACTTCATTGCTGTAAACCGCAGTGTCACAGTGGTAAAACAAAGGCTGCACACTCTGTACTAGAACACAGTACTTTCTGTACTCCAGGCTAGGTTTTCCTGATGAACAAAAACTATTTCCTGATGATCATAAACTAATCTCACTGGAAATCCACATCCCACCCCCACCCCAAACAAAAAAAGACCACAGTGAAGAACTTCTCTAAAGCAAACTTCACACTACCCAAGACTGGTGTGGTATCCTTCAAGGCCCCTGAGCCAGTGGAAACCACAACCCAAGCTGTGGAAGCCCTTACAAATGCCTTCTATGAACACCTTCAGGACTGCATGGATCAGGCAATCCCAAATAAAACCAAGACTCTTTCCACAAATGGCAAACGTCCAGTCTGGTGGACCCCAGCCATTAACAAACTTTACAATAAGAGGATAAAGCTATTACATGATAGAACAAAATCCATAAAAGGGAAGTCACCCCTGATCATTATTAGTAAAAAAATACGAGCACTCATAAAATCAACTAAGGCCAATTTTGAGAGAAAAATTGCCATGGATTCAAAGGACAATCATAAGGCCTTTTTCAGCTATGTTAGGAACCTGGGTGGAAACTCCCAGATATGCTCAGAATTAGTCCAAAATGATACAAAAATCACTGAACCCACAGACATTGCCAACATACTGGCAGACAGGTTCAGTGCAAACTTCACCCCCTCTCCCCCCCTAAAGGAATGATAACTATCCCAGCAGAGTGTAGCCTCCCAGACATCTCAAATGCGCAGGTGAAAGCTGCTCTCTCTAAAGCTAAAAACACAGCATCAATGGGACTGGATGATGTCCCCGGCTGTGGACTACACGAGCTAAATGAGGAATTAAACCCACACATAAGGCAGCTGTTTAATCTCAGCCTTACCACAGGATACGTGACCAAGGAGTGGCGTACGGCAACTGTGGTCCCACCCCACAAAGGCAGTGCCTCTATGGACCCTGGAAATTACCGCCCCATAAGCTTAGCAAGTCTAGTCTGCAAAGCTATGGAGAGGATCATAATGGAGCTCATAAACAAAGATATAGGGGACTTGCAGACATTGGACCCGACCCAGTTTGGCTTCGTCAAGGGTAAATCATGCCTTTTGAACTTGGATGACTTCTTCCAAACAGTCACCAAGGCCATTGATGAGGGAAAGGCAGTCCATACAGCCTACCTTGACCTTGCAAAGGCTTTCAACACAGTACCCCACTCGGGTATTGTAGAAAAACTTACCAGCTTAAATGTAAACCCATATGTCACAAGATGGGTTGCAAACTGGCTTAAGGACAGAAACCACAGGGTTAGAGTTGCTGGCGCTATGTCAGACTCCAAGCCAGTCACAAGTGGTGTCCCACAGGGCTCAGTCCTTGGCCCCCTATTGTTCAGCATCTACTTCTCAGAAGTACAGGCCAACATGGGAGGACTTTGGCTGACAAAGTTTGCAGACCACTGCAAACTGGGCGCCATAGTGGAAAGTGCATCGGACATGGATATCCTTCAGAAGGGACTCACGGAAACAGATAGCTGGTGCCAGAGCCATGGCCTGAAGTTAAACGCCAAAAATGTATAGTCATACCCTTCGGGAAAAACAAGGTAACCCCAAGCTACCATATAGGTGGCAATTCACTAAGCACAGAAGAGGTTATCAGGGACCTGGGGACCCAGGTTGACAGTGGCCTTTCTTTTGACACTCACATTGCTAAAGTGGTTAGAAATACCTTCTACATTGCCCACCTGATCATGAAGGGATTCACATCCAGATCTAGTGAGGTCATTGTTCCCCTGTACTCTTCACTTATCAGACCAATGATCGAGTACAATGCCCCATTCGGGATGTATCTCACCCGACATCTGCAGCAATTGGAGAGACCCCAAAAGTTCCTCACCAAAAGGTTAAAGGGACTCCAAAATCTGTCATATGCTGCCAGATTGAAGAAACTCCAGCTCTATTCAGTCGCATACCGTCTGCTCAGAGGTGACATGTGCCTGACATACAAGGCCATGTCCAACCCGGAATTAGTGGACATGCTCCACCTCAAAAAATCCAAATCCACCAAAACCACTAGAGCAAGCGACTTAAACCTTAGCATGGATATAAATAGGGCATGCTGGAGGGATAGATTTATCACTCAGAGACTCCCTATGCTGTGGAATAAAATCCTGGTCCATGTGAGGCAGAGCACCTCGCTGGCTCTGTTCAAGAGAAATCTTGACCTGTGGATGGGAGATTGTAGGTTTACCCCGGGAATCATATCTGTGTCACTGCTGGACAGAGGCACAACAAACTAATGGGCACAGTATTTTTTCATATAAGGGGTGGCGTAAGCCACAAAACTTTGGGCTAGGCTTATAAATGCCTTAGGGCAGATGGCCTAGTATAAACCTATGAACCTATGAACAATGGCATTCATTGAATGTATCCAGTTACTATTTTTGGCTGTCTGCTTCCTAGGTTGTCTGCTGCTCTTCATGCAAACCAGATAAATGCAGGCAAACCTGAAATGTATTTGTTCCCTGCTGCCACTGTTTGCGCTATGTAGTGCATCATGCAAAAAGTGCAATTAAACATGTGAAGAATAAGAAAAAAGACTTAGTAAAGGAACACATATAAGTAAAATAAGTGCCTATTGTCACATGTTATGGTACTTTCTTTTTTTAAATCTGAAGAAATGTCTGTTTAACTTTTATACATTTGAAACTAAAACTTCTTGCCCACCAGAGTATTTTTTTAAACATCTTTATTGAATTATCACTTGTGACATAGGCACATTTACATTTATATAAAAGTAATCAAACTGCATTAACAAGCTATAATTAACAAACATTATGCTTCATGTATATTGCTATATATCGTATAACCTAAGCAATATTGCATAAATTATTCAATTTCTACTACCTTTATTAAACAAGAAACATCTTTACAAATCCATTACTATTTACTTGATTACTGCACCAAGTTAATAAATACAAGGTGTGCTATAATATTATTAAAAAAATACATTCTACATTCAGGACTTACCTTGCAAATGAAGCAGTCAACACAATTTTATTTCAGGGTTTTAATTTCCTTGTCTCTACTCCCATGGTATTGAGGTATTCAAGAAAAAACAGAATGGAGGCTGCATGGATGCTTTATATTTTGTTGAATAGCTCCACCATACTGACAATCACCTGCTGAATGTATTAACTCTCTTGGTGTTCATTAGTGCACAATGTACACCTCCATGCCACTGTGCACACCTATGCTTAAGTAAGCTAAACACAAGTAATCTTGTTATTGCTTTCTTCCATTCTGGTGATATCATGCAAACATACAGCTCAAAAAGTGAAGAAAAGGTTGCAGACCCTTTACTAGAACTCAGGCCCATCTATACTCTAGCCCTACACATGCATGTGCTGCCAAAGGAATAGTTATATGACAAGCATGGAGAAAAGTGCCATTCATTCCTCCATTTCCTGTGGTTGCACTAACTACAGCATTGCACAAGCAATGACAACATTTTTTTTTACTTACTTAAAGTGGACAGAGATGACACATTTTAGTAAGCGATAAAGAGGGTGAAACAAGAATTGTGAATTGTGCATTGCTTACATGCACTTTCGTATTTCACAGACCTACATGCACACCTCTGTAAGTGTAACCTGACACACCCTGATATCATCATTCACTGATCTAATCCATTGAAAAATATTGTGTATGTACCTACATGAAGTGAACATCCCTACATAGGTTCATAGGTGTGTACTAGGCTAATGGCCCTGGAGACTTTACAAGCCTAGTCCAAAAAAATGTCCTAGGAACTGTGCCACCTGATGTTAGTTCACAGTGCCCCAATCCAATAAGGCAACTGGAATGATCCCTGCAGTGAACTTTCTATTTGTTACCCTTCCACTCATCAAGATTTCTCTTGAGGAGGGCCAGCGAGGTGCTCTGCTTGACATGAATGGGAAGCTTATTCCAGAGTATGGGCAGTCTTTGGGAGATGAACCTGTCCCTCCAGCATGTACTGTTAATTGTGATAATGAGGTTGTGATCTCTGGAGCTTGTGGTGCGGGGGGATTGGGATTTCTTTAGGTGTAGAATTTCAAGTAAGGCTGGGTCAGACATGGCTTTGTAAGTCAAGCAGAGATCACCTGTAAGTAGACGATAAGAGACTAAAAACAGCTGAAGTTTCTTGAGTCTCTCCATGTAGGACATGTGTTTAAGGCCTAGGATCCTTTTTGTGAGGTAGTTGATGGTTACAATTTTTTGGGATTCAGCATTTCTAATGAGTTTTGACCTCATTTTCATCTTCACCATGCTGACAGCCTTGAATCTGCATGGTTTGTAACTGTGTAGGCATGGAAACTGAAGGGGAGCCCAATGTTGTACACACACTGGACTGTATTACTTCGCTATATATCTGCACAGAGGAATACAGGTTTTGGTAAAATTTGACTGTATTCAGTCAGATACATACTGCATATGCTTACATGACAATATGAATAGTCTCTTTCATGGAGTTTACACTTTTAGCTCTCTACATTAGTTATGACTCTATTCTTCATTTGAGGGTGGCGGAGCAAAGCTGCATTTATATCAATACACTTAAAAAGGATTGTTGCTATTGTTACTATACTTTGGTAGCATCCACTCTGTCTAATAATGTCATAATTTGTCTGCTGTTACATTTTAAGGTCAGTTCTGTTCAAATCTAATCACTTTTATTTCCTCGTTTTCATGTAGACTCCTTTCCATAGCTGTATTCAAAAAATTTTTGAATACATTAGCAACACAAGCATGGCATCTACATGGTTGCTTTACAGCTTGTTGAATTGCTCTACCATGTTGGTTTGTATCATTAGCATACAATTCAGCTTCTAATGCTGTAATTTGCATGCCATGTTAATTGTCATATTTGCGCATGTGTGTGTGCCTCTACATAGAGTTTACTGAATCTAAAAATATTCACGGCTGTGTGTGCATTGTGGTCAGAAATGACCATGTAGGCTTTATTAACCTCCCATATAGTATAACCATAATACTGCAATTCATACAGTATAATAATGAAATGATATACAGGCAAAATCACAGGTGCTATTAGGAATTGCCCCGGGCTGATGCGTTTTCTTCTTGTAGAACCAACAGAACTACATTCATGACTTCTGATTACAAACCTGTAGAATTTAACATCTCTCAGTATCATTCAAAGTTTTAAGTGGAACACTGGAATATAAGGAAACATGGACTTCTTGTATATGCATGGAAGTATTATTATTGTTATTAACATTATTATTTCTTCTACTACCACTATTATCATCACCACTGTATTAATTTCTAAAACTTTGAGCTGAACTGTAACATACTTGTCTCCAAAGTATATATTGTGTAATATATCAGGAAACTAACATTCATAAAGTAGTAAATTAATAGCCAATGTCTAAACTGTTGCATTATGCTAAGTGTTCCTACTATAATGATAAACTAGAGAACACAATTCAGAGTAGAGAGTGCAATGTCACTAGAATCATTCAATGGATGTGCATATCTAATTTCTGTTTAATGCGGCATTGCTATTGTCATTGTCAATATTTGCATACTGTTTAAGGTATTCAATTTATTTTGTGGTTATCCTTCTGATTTCCTTATTGATTACTGGGTTTAGCATCATGGAATATTTGTTGTCATCACTATTGCTGTTGTTTTTCTCCAATGGAAACATGTTAGTGTGTTAAAGGAATATTTTGTTATTCACAAAATGGTCTCTGTTACTCTGTTATATCTGCAGTTCTTTATCTGTTGATGGTTACTTTCACTTTGTCATTCCTGGAACATCAGTCACTAGTCATAATTGTTTGTTACATTTTTACATTCACTGTGATGCCTGCTACACAGCTGTTTTCTATTATGTGAGATTTGCAAACATTTTACTGTTAAGAACTAGTGATCCAAAGCAGATTGCATATACAATAATAATGTTTTACCACACACACACACACACACACACACACACACACACACACACACACACACACACACACACACACACACACACAGACTCACCACAAAATATGTGTGTGTATACGCACAGATACACATGCACGTACACAGGAACTTTCAACAGTAAGTATGTACGTGTTTGTGTGTGTGCATGTCTATTTAACCTATGTATATGTGTAGTGTGTGTCACTGTCTATCTTATGAGAATAAGAGACAAAGATGTACAGAGATAGACAGATAGATGGATAGATAGATAGATAGATAGATAGATAGATAGATAGATAGATAGATAGATAGATAGATAAAAATTGGATCTTTACTTTGTGCATTTAAGTAATGAATTCAATTTCATTAGATTTTTTTTTTGCTTTCATCTTCTTTCTCATATTCTCTCAGTACTTACCTCAGCCTGTAACTCAATCTGGTTCTAAAGTATTTTTTGCTTCTCCCTTCACTCCTGGCACCTGAGCAAGATGTTCTCTTTTGCATGTTTGCCCACAGTTTAACTTAGAGATTTGGAGAGACTCCTATGCATAATATGCAGAGTGAGTCTGAGTCTGATTCTACTTCTAGAAGGCATAAGGGGCATATACTGTATTAGAAAAACGGTTACTGTTGTGCTTGTCAAAGTAAACTTTATTGTCATTTAGAACTACACGTGTGTAACGAAATTTCGTGCATCAGTTCAATTCTTCAAATTACAAAGGAAAATGAAATAGCACATGCAAATAGAGGAATTAACGTAACTAAAAAATACAATACTATTCCCAATACAAGCAAGAAAGAGCAGAGACATTTACCAACACTCATATACGAAAACAATACCTTCCTCTGAGTTAAATTAACTGCCCTATTTAAAGTAATACAAAATACACTACAGATTGAACAATGCCTAAGTTATTTGTCTAATATTATATTGAGTGGTTTAAATAATAATGACTATGGATATAATAAATAAAAATATTGCACTTACTTGGAATATATGTAAGCATGTATTGCACAGATAGATAAAAATTGACTTATTATGTCTCCAGACCCCTGGGATTAGTGACTGAGTTCACTGTAGGGTAGGAATTGTTATTGAATCTTGTAGTCCTGCAGCAGATGCTGTGATATCTCTTGCCCAATGCCAGATGCTTAACTAGTCCATGCGCAGGATGGGTGATGTCCTGTATTATTTTGGTGGCCTTTTTGATGCTTCTTGCACTATAAATTGATTTATTAATTATTTATTGATGGAAGATTGGAACCTGTTACCTTCTCTGCTACTCTCACCACTCTTTGTAGCTCCTTCCTTTCTGTAACTGTGCAGCTTCCAAACCACACTGTGAAGTTGCACGTGAGAATGCTCTCTTTTGCACATCTATAGATTTTTGACAGAATATAAGGAGGATGCTTAGTTTTTTTCAGCCTTCTTTAAAAGTGGAGGCATTGGTGCTCTTCCTTGACCAGTTGGCTAGTGTTTCCTGACCATGAGAGATCCTCTGATATGTGTACACTCAGGAGTTTCATACTCTTAACCCTCTACACACTGTCACCATTGATCTATGTCTTGATATTAAAAAAGTTAACTCAATCTCCTGATTAAAATCTAATACAGTAAACATGTTGCATTTGTATTATCTGTAGTTTTGTCATACAGTCAAATAAAGTGTGATAACATTTTTGTTTCTCCTTCACTCAAGTTTCTCAACCATTATCTACTGTAAGATATGACGGCATTGACTGTCTACATTCAGAGGATCATAGGTGTGGATGCAGGGATACAGGAAACTTATATTGTTAATGAAGTGGTATTTCTAGTACTGCATGTTGATTTAAGACTGGGTATTTCTGTATCTTCCTGCTAGATGATTGTTGTCAATAAAGGTGCACAAAATGCTTTACTTTTGCAATAAAATATTTATATTTTTACTTATTTATTCAGTAGGTAGATGTACTGAACAACAGGAAACATTTTTCAGCAATGATCTGTTAACAAAACAATCAAAATATGCAATTAATTAATGCATTCACATGTATACAAAAGTAAAGTGCAGTCATTTACTGTAGCACATCAGATAATGACTCTATTGGCATGGCAGGCTTCCAGTATTCTGTTTTGCAAGATAGGTAAGCAAAAACATTACCACCTTCAGCAAGCTGATGTTAAGTATTATGGCAAAGCAGTTGAATACAGAAGCTGCAGAATACAAGCCAGAATACAACAATATGAAGGGGAGGGAAAAGTGCATTCACAGTCACATTAGCTGTAGTCTTCTTGACAATTTATTTGTCTGTTTCTCTTTATAAGTACAAATTTCTGTTGGAAGGGTTTAGATGGTATTTGATATCAGGGTTTACAGGCACCATTTATGCCCCAGTAAACTCTATTGAAGAATAGTGTATTTATATCCAAAAGAAGAGCTGAATCCTGCTAACCTTAAATGTGTAAAAATGGTATAAATTGGACAGAGAAAATAGCTTTTTGTCTTAATAGTTGTTCAATTTAAGTTATATTTGCATATTTCTTAAACATAGCAATAAATTCAATATGACTGAGTATACTGAAACAGTAACACTATGCTGTCTACTGTGCCTCTGTTTATGATAGGGGTGGTGTTCTGAAAGATGGTATATAGTTCAAAAATCATGCTACACCCTTGTTTAATATACTGTATAGACTCTAGTAAGCAAAAAGGTATGTTACAGTACTAATTTTATCTTGCGTAACTCTATAGCCACAAAGAAGCTGTTCATTATTACAATCTCTACCAAGTCTGGTTGCTGATATGGAGTCACTGCTGAGGTTCCTACTACATTGCTCTTGATTACCCCAATTAATCTTGGCTGCTTGCAGCACTAATAGCTATAAAAAGTCCACACTGAATAAGACACATCCCCCACCAACATCTAGGTCACCACAGCCACAGTCAGAGGGAGAATCACAGGAGGAACCCCCAGCTGCTGTCCCTGTAGGCAGACATAGGCATGCTCATTATGCCCTTGCTTTGACTAAGAGACAATGCATAGCACATTCACGAACCACCTAGGGACCTAACACCTTTCTTCTACTTACATACATTTATTTATTTTATTTATTTTTACATTTGTTGACCGGGCTAGTCTAACTGGATATTTGTCCATTTTCAGTAGAGCCCCAGGGAGGAAAGCTCCAAGCATAGGCAGTAACAAAAATATACAATATACATATACATATAGTTTGTACATAAGATAAACACATACAGAGTCCTTGGAGGGTTTAAGCTAATATAGACTACAACAACATTTAAGAGAAAAAAACATATAAAGAATTTTTTTTTTATGGAGTACTAAGAAGGAAATCTCATTAGATCCTAGGTTGAGGTTAGTTAACTTGTTAATACAGGTAGGCAACGTAGAACAGTAGAGTAGAGAAGTATAGGGAGAGCAAGATATATACACATATATTTTAGTATACATATAGTAAATTTTATTTTTTAATTAGTACATTTTACTATACATATAGTAAAATTGATGCCAGGCAACTCGCACTACCTGCCCTTGTATTGGCTTTGTAGTGCTTGCATCAGACAGAGTAATCCCTAAACTAAAGGTGTGTCAACTGCTGCATTTGCAAGGTAAGTCCTGAACCTAGAATGTATTCTTTAATAATATTATGGCATATCCTTGTGTTTCCTAACTTGGTACAGTAAGTAAATAGCGATGGATTTGTACAGAATGTATCTTAACATGTGACATCAGACACTTGTTTTGCTTATTTATTTATTTATTTACATTTGTTGACCGGGAGTGTCCAACTGGACAAAGGTCCATTTTCAGCGGAGGCACAGGGAGAAAAGCTCCACAGTTAAAATAATCAGACAGTAGTTACATTGGATTACATAGCGATTAACAATTTAACATAGCAATTAATTACAAACATATTTACAGATGAAAAACATAATACATCAGTAGACAACTAGAATCTTTATCTGCAAAGTACATAACAGATATTAACAAATGTTACAATAAGAAGTTCCTGATGTATAATAAGTACTAGGCTTATGAGCATCTGAGCTTGCTATAATCTAGGTAGTTAGTGGGATGGAAAGAAAGCTAGTGGTTGGATGGGATGGGTGATATTAAAGTGGGAGTTGCAAGGGCATAGCCAGCATGTTTTTAGGAGCACTTTTAGTAAAGTTTTGAAGTGGGTGCATGATGGTATGGAGGTAATTGTGGGTAGGAGTGAGTTCCATAATTTAGCTATGGCGCAAGAGAATAGTGCTTCACCAGCAGAGTTATTGGCTTTAGTGATCTGCAAGTGATTTTTGTTGCTGGATCTTAGTGGTCTGGTGGTGCGATAGGGTTGGATTAGATTCTGGAGAGATGGGACATTTAGTGGATGGTTTACTAGTTTGTTGGTGAGTGATAGTTGATACCACTGAAGAAGGTGAGGGAGTTCAAGACAGCCCAATTCAGCAAGTGAGAGACAGTGGTGACTACAGTAGGATGCCCCTGTGGCGAATTTGGTGATATTGTTGTAGCAGGTCTCTAGCTTGTTTAGATCGCATTGCCTTAGGTTGGTATATATTGGAAAGGCATAAAGTAGGGTGGAGATAAGGTAGGAATTTGCTATTGACATTTTTGCTGCTTTGGTGAGAAGTTGCTTATTTCTGTATAACGCTCCTAGTTTTTGTGCACTTTTTTTATGGTCATGGATATGTGAATATCAAATTTTAGTTTATTGTCTATTTCCGCTCCTAGCAATTTTGTGTGTTCAACTGGGTATATAGTGGTGTTGTCTTTTGCTGTGATGTTAAAGTGAGAGTTGTTTTGAGTATGTTTCGTGGGTTGGAAGATGAGTAGTTTAGCTTTGTTTGGGTTGAGTATTAATTCGGCATCGGATAACCAAGTTTCAACAGAGGAAAAGGCTTCCTGTGTGACTTTTTGCAGTTTGGGTAGGGACTAGGCTGAGCAGATGATGGCTGAGTCATTTGCGTATTGTATGAGTGTGCCAAGTTTGGTGGCAGAGGCTAGATTATTGGTGAAAACAGAGAAGAGTAGGGGTCCAAGCATGGATCCTTGGGGAGCCCTTATGGAGACAGGTAGTTGGGGAGATATGTCATTCTGCCATACAACAGATTATTGACAGTCAGACAGGTAACTCTGAAACCAGTTGGTGACTGATTGAGAGAAGGATAGGTTATTGAGGACAGAGATGAGCTGTTTGTGTGGGACCATGTCAAATGCTTTAGATAGGTCTAGGAAAGTAGCAAAGGAGAGATAGCCATTGCTTTTATGCTGAAGGATAGTGTTAGTAAAGGAGAGTAAGGCAGTGGTGATGCTATGGTTTGGTCAGAACCCATGCGTATTGGAAAGGAGGTTGTTGGTAAGGAGGTAGTCTGAGACCTGAGAATGTATGCATCTCTCTAGTATTTTGGAGAGTGGAAAGAGACTAGCTATGGGGCAGTAATTGGTTAGTTCTGTGGAGGGGCCGCCTTTGTGGAGGGGAATTATATGTGATACTTTCCATAGTGTGGGAACGTAACTTTCTGTCAGAGATCGATTAATCAAGATATATATATATATATATATATATATATATATATATATATATATATATATATATATATATATATATATAAAATATATAGATATATCCCTTATATTTGTCCATTAGTAATTAGTAGGCCTCAGGCATGAAATATTCACACAGTGATATCTTTGAAGAATACTGATATTCCCTGCATGGACTTGGCTTTGCACCATACCTTTGTACTGGTAAATCATGAAAAACAGAAGTTAGGAAATGATCATACACACTGCAGTTTCAGACTTCAGACTCATTTGTGTCATAACAGTAACTGAGCTCTGTTCCCTCAAAAGAGGATTTTACCTTTGTTCCTGCCATAACAGTAACTCAGCAATGCTATCACCAACAGAACAGTATACAAGTGTTTGTGGCATCCAACCTGGACTTCATTTGTTGGCAACTGCCTATTCTAACCACTTGCATACTAAACCACCTAACTACTAACCTCACAATCCTGAGACTCCAATTTATCAACTCCGTGTTCCTTCTGCAATATTATATATTAACAAGACTAAGAATCTGCAATGTATAATGTTTATCAGGTCTACTTCACACTGTTGAAGGCTGACAATATTGAAGCTGATATTGTCGGCACCAAAATGTCGAAAGCAAAAGTCATTGCGTGTGTAAATGGAAATCTCAGCAAGGGGAGATTTCCATTTACTGCAATGTAGTGCGATCTTGGAGATGGTATATTTAAGTAGTGGGGGGATGTGGGAGTGCAGAGGGGCTTGCCCCCCTGCATAGAGCAAATTGTGTTGTGTTTGGGTGGTTTTTTGTGTGTGTTTGATGTTCGGGGGTTTCGATATTTTCATGTCGATTATTACGATGTCGACAGTTTGAGTTTTTGACAGTGCAATATAAACGCGTTTATCAGACCTAGTTTTAGTATGCAAACTACAACAGCTTTGTATCAAATCCCTTACAGATAGGTCTACGTATTGTATTTACTAACTAAAACCTATGCTGTTGGTCATCCCTACCACAAATCATATAACTCTTAACCTGCATTTTCTGTATATACTGTAACCTGTACATTTCATCAAATGGATCTGCTGTTCACACTTTTTTGTACAACTGTTCTGTACCTTTTATGTTGCTATTTGTACATACTATTTTTACAATTTGTATTTTTGAATCTTATGTGTATCTTGCACTGAGGGGCTTTTCTCCCTGGGCCTCTGCTGAAAAAGGACCTGTGGCCATTCTGACTTTCCCAGTCACCAAATGTGAAAAAAATAATAAATAAATAAAAATATAATTCCCAGTTAATATCCTTTCACATGTTAAGGCCAATAATATGGAATGGCTTGCACACTGCATGAATGATCAAGAAACACAGAAAGGTAAGACAGAGCTGTATATTGGTCAGCATAATTATGGCAGGTTGTGTGATCACTAACTGCTCTATGTCCAAATAGAGTAAAGAGAATTAAATGTACAAATCACAGCTGATGGTTTGACAACAGTGTACATTCTGATGCAGTTTGTTGTGTGAAGAATGATTTAATTTTGTTGATGCAAAGCTGTTTGTGTGGCAAAGAGGACTAAGGGATCCTTCCTTTTTTCTGAAGCTGTATTGATGTGAGGGTACAAATCCTGACATATATAGAAAATTGTGATGTGTGCTATCAACTTTTTACTGTGCTTTGACATATTTGGTGTATGTTTCTCTTAGTTGTAGTATATTTTCCTCTTTGTCTACTTTTAATTCCACTTTTGCATAATGCACCGCATCTCAAAAAACTGTTTTGCTAAACTTATCTTGTTTGCATGAAATGCAACATTGCAGAAACAGGGACAAAAAACAGATTGCCTAGAAAGTAGACACCCAAAAATAAAAAAAAAAATAGATACATTCAATTAATACTTTTAGCCATTGCGAAAAGCTTGCCTGGAGTACAGATAAGGCTGGGGTATAGTAGCACTGTGAAGCATTAGCAACGCGGCTCACGTTTGTGCACTGCTTCTCTACACACAATCAGGCCTATCTCACATAACTGTACACTTTAACCATCGTGCTAATCCAATGCTTGTTGCCCTATAGAAATGTATATATGATATTTTATTGCTGATGTTTATTGTCCATTTCCTTTGTATGACATAAAACTACACTCAGAAACATTGCAAACTAAGGCACAATATAACTATATGTCATATATTTACAATACATCCACCCCCCAAACTTCCCCAAGCAAGCACTACAACCCTGAAGTCTCATTACTTTTTCCACACATATATCAACCACAAAACAAAGTGCTATATATAAAGTTATGTGCTCACTCATGAACAGGGCCACTTGGTGGTGCTCACAGCCTTGCTCTGCAAAACTCAAACAGCCAAGTATGCTTAATAAGGGTACTGGTGTTGTTGCACAACTAGGCTTCTAAACAGCCTACTGCTATTAGGCTACTAGCTACAGTTGACACTATGAAGCAATGTGCTTATGCAGGCCTCCCAATCTCTATCTCCCACATGGTCTGCCAATGTCATCTACTATAAGTTCACCTGCAGTCCTGTCAAAATCAGACTTGTGCCATGGCTCAGGCAATAAGTACTGTATTCTGTAGTCTGTGTCCTTAGATAGATAAGTGTTCTATTCTCACTGCAGTTGATTGTGTCTGTGTCTACACAGTAGAGCACATGTGTCTATCCCACAGTTAGGTAGGGATTCTATTTTCCCTGCAGACAAATGGAGGGTGTGTGTGTGTGTGTGTGTGTGTGTGTGTGTGTGTGTGTGTGTGTGTGTGTGTGTGTGTGTGTGTGTGTGTGTGTGTGTGTGTGTGTGTGTGTGTGTGTGTGTGTGTGTGCATGTGTGTGTGATTGTGTGTGTGTGTGTGTGTGTGTGTGTGTGTGTGTGTGTGTGTGTGTGTGTGTGTGTGTGTGTGTGTGTGTGTGTGTGTGTGTGTGTGTGTGTGTGTGTGTGTGTGTGTGTGTGTGTGCACATGTGTGAGTGCATGTCTATGTGTGTGTTTGTGTGTGTGCAAGCTGTTACTGGATTTTATAGTGAGTCTTTTACAGCAGCCTGTGAGAAACTGATATCTTATCCTCAACAGTCATTGCTAATGTCATTGTTTATAAAGTGCTGTCTGACATACTCCAAGTCAGACTTGAGCCATAGTGCTTGAACTAATTCCTGTGTTCTGTAGTGTGTGTACCTAGATAGGTAAGGGTTTTATTCTCACTGCAATCAAATGAAGGTGGGGGTGAGCTGTTGCTGGACATCACAGTGAGCATTTTACAGCAGCCTGTAGGAAACTATTATCTTGTCCTGGACAGACACACATCTGCCATTACTAGGTCATAGAGTAAGCAAAAGAAGCTGCTGCCTACAAATACAAAAGTGAGAACCCAGAACTGGAAGACCACCCTCCACAGCCTAAACAAGAAAATTGGACAACTTGTGCAATGTCTCACCCCAACCTTTTTTTCTTATTTTATTTTTGGTTGTTTTTGTTTTTTTTTTTCCTCCACAGCATAGCAGGGAGGCCTGGCCCATGAAACTCACCTGCTCCCACTCCACTGGCTTTGTCACCAAGGCTCAGCAGATCTCAGCTGCAACTTGGTACCCTGTCCCCTCAGGTACTTCTGCCCTGGATGACAGGCCTGTGGTTCCCTCTGGAAGCAGTGGCAGAGGGGGTGATTTTATCACCTGAGAAGAACTGCTGGGGATGATGCATAGGAATGTTTGACACACAGTGGGTGCACTTCTATGCTGGATGGAGACACTGTTCTCCATCATTGTACTGAGTAACACAAAGAGACACAGATATCAGACACTGCAGCCATTGACACAGTGAGGTGACAGTAATGACAGTCCAGTTGGTGATGACTTGCTTCTCAGTGTCACCCAGCTTGACGTCCATGGGTTTTTGAAGTTCACATAATTACCCCAACCTTGGTGTTCACCCATGTCTTGTATTCTTCTCTGTCCCTGTATCTTGTCTTGCATGTTCTGCCTGTCAACAATTGCTTCCTCACCTTGCCAATTTACCTGCTCCAGACATGCCTACATCCCTTCCCCAACATTCCTTTCTCTCTGTCTCTCTCGCCAAAAAGAAAAAAGGGCACCTGTTCCAAAAAATAACTCATCCCATACATAGCTTTCCATGTCACAAATGTGTCCAGTTGACACACTTGATTTGGTGCAATTGGCTATGCAACATGATTACATTGTTGTCACCTCTCTCTCCCTCTCTCTCTCTAACTCTCTCTCTCTGGAGTTGATAGTCCAAATTCAGTTAATCTTCTTTACTTATGATCAGTTTTTCAGGGCACATTTTCAGTATATGTTATATATTCACAGTACATATATGTGTTGTCCACCAACTCTAGCAATATGATCCTTGGGGCTCAGTATTTTTTATACACATACATCAACCACACTACAAAGTGTAATATATAATGTTGTGTGCTCCCTCATGTACAGGGCTAGTCGGTAGTGCTGAAAGCCTTGATCTGTTAAACTCAAATATCCAACTATGCTCAATAAGGGTACTTGTGTTTTTACACAGCTAGGCTTCTACACACCTAGGACACACTCTACAGTGTGAACCTATGAATCTATGTGCCTATGCAGGCCTCACAACCTGTTTCTCCCACATGACCTGCTGATGTCATCTACCATCTACCATAAGTTCACCAGCAGTCATGTAAAAGTCAGACTTGTGCCATGGTGCTGGCATAAAGTACTGAGTTCTATAGTCTGTATACTTAGGGAGGGGCTCTGTTCTCACTGCAGTCAACTGTGTGTGTGTGTGTGTGTGTGTGTGTGTGTGTGTGTGTGTGTGTGTGTGTGTGTGTGTGTGTGTGTGTGTGTGTGTGTGTGTGTGTGTGTGTGTGTGTGTGTATGCGTGTGTGTATATGTCTCTACTAAGCAGAGTAGATGTGCAATCCTATAGTTAATTCTCCAATGGCATGGCTTGCTAGTCTTTTATTTATTTATTTATTTATTTATTTATTTATTTATTTATTTATTTATGTATTGATATTTGTTGAGCGGGAAAGTGTGAGTTGGTCAGGAACTCATTTTCAGCAGGTACCTGGGGATAAAAGCTCCACAAAGTTTTCTACATATATATTTAAAAGTTGCAACAAAATTATACTTGAACAAGTAGAAACCTTTTATACATAAACAAGTAATTTTCCATTTAAATAACAGTGCTACATTGTGGTTACATTTCCACCGGATTTCTGGTACGGTACAACAGAAGCTGGCATTAAAGAAAAATAACAGTTATATGTTGTGGTTTTGTTTCCACTGGTTTAGAGATGCAGTACAACAGAAATAGGTGATATGCTAATTTTATGACAGAGAGCTGAAGGATGAGATCAGTAAGGTAATATTAGTTGATAGTTGGTGACAGTTTATACTGGTAGAAATAGCTAGTATGAATAAGGTGTGAGGTTAGGGTATTGAGGTAAAATGGTATGAGGTTGGGGTACTGAGGTAAAGAGTATGAGATTGTTGTATTAAGATTAAGATGTATCAGTCCCAGTGGTTGAGTTAAGAGAGTGGAAAATTAGTTATTTTATTAGTAGTGGACCATGGTTGAAAAGAGTGATAAGATAGGAGATAGAAAAAATGCAGAAGCCTACACATCCCTTTCATGCAGCCCTCCCAACCTCTTTTCTCCCACATGACCTACTGATGTCATCCACTATAAGTCGACCTGCACACATGTAAAAGTCAGACTTGTGCCATGGCACTTGAGTATATTACTGTGTTCTGTAGTTTGTGTACTTAGATTATTAGGGGTTCTGTTCTCACTGCAGCCAATTGTGTGTCACAGATGTTGCTTGATATTACAGAAATCCTTTTATACCAGCATGCAGGATACTGTTATCATCATATGCTCAAAAGACAATGTTGATGTAATCAGCTATATCAGATTATTGTATATGCAACCATTCCACCAGAGCAGGATCAGGCAGTGGCCTGGAGCACAGGCAGACCTCATCTTAGGTTCATAGGAGGTTACTAGGTAGAGGGGTATGTCTGGTGGGGACAGAGGGAGTGATGTTTGCCCCAAACTGTCTGGTAGCACTTTGGTGATGTCCTCAGGGTCAGTATGAGTGGTACCATCCACTACTAGTTTGGCACAAAGCTGGGCATTCACTTATAGACTTCTGATGTTGCTAAAAAATTCCTCCTTATTATCTTTAGCTAGGGATGATACTTTAGGTTTATACATGGCTTTAGAGTACTTTTCAAGACAGCTAATTTCCTTGTTCAAGCTGTGGAGGGTGTCCTTCCTGTGCCAAGTCAGTTCCCTCTTGTTCTTAGACATTACTTTCTTTCACTTGTTGTATAACCTATGTATGCGTGATGCCCAACAGAGTGGCTTGTATTCTGTGAGAAACTTGTTTTGATCCGTTTCCATTCAGCCAACTCTTTACATTTGTATAGTTGTTTATGCAGGCCATGTGTGTACACCTCTGTATAGCAATCATTGTTGACAGTGGTAGCAGGAGGTTTGCAACTCTTTATGGCATCAGTTAGGAGGCTATAGTTTACTTTGGATAAATGTTTCATCCTTTCTACTCTTGAGGGGGTCTCCGATATGACTATGAATGTGAACAAGACTTAATTGTGATCTCACCTGATCAGGGGAGCCAACACACAGGGGTTAGTGCAGAGAACCCCTGTGTTGGTGAGTACTAAGTCTAGGATATTCAAGCTCCTTTTGTGAGTGCAGACTAACTGTTACACAGCATGTGCATTAACAAAGTCCAGGAACCTCAGACTGAATGTGTTTGTGTACATATATGACTCCAAATTGATGGAAGAATAGTTGAAATCACACATGACCAAGGTGTTTGGCTGCCTAGTGAGTGACTCAATTAGGTCCAAGTAGGCATAGTGGTACTTGTAGTTCATGGTGAAGACATGTAGCTCACAATGATATGGAAGGGGGTATTATATACAGTTAGTTGGACATGGAGTAGCGCTATGGAGTCATACTCTTTGCCTAGTCTTGCAATGTATTTGTCTTTAATGAAGATGTATACTCCCCGCCTTTGTTTCTTTCATGCTCAATTTGATGTGTGAAAATATGGAAGGCATTGTACCCTTGCATGGCTGGGATGCTCTCTGTGGCCTTGAACATGTCTGTGTGACTGCACAGACATGGGCATTTTCCAAGGTAAGTTTTTCAGTAAGTGCAGTTTCTGATTTATACTTCTTGCATTAAGCAGTATAACCTTCAGTTTGTCTGTAGTGGATTTTTTACATTGGGAATTTAGTTGTTCTGACATTGCATAAAAAGGCCACTATGGGGGAGGCAAGCACCTTCATATGGTACAGTGAGGTACGTCTCCAGTCATTCACTGCAACATGGGCTATGACAGAGTCATAATGGTACTTTTTGTTGACAGATTTGCGTGCATGTGTGATCTGATGGACCCTGACACCTGACAGGCAGCTGACTGTGACCTTCTCCTTGCCAGCCTGGCAAGGGGGACATCTGTGTGTCTCAGTATGGAATCACTTATGAGCAATAAATTTGATTTTGAGGTGTTTTGCCTGAGGGGCTTATTGGCTGAGACACTGGTATGGTTATTATCATGTGTAGTGGATTCTGTTGTGTCAGCACTGTGTGCAGTAGGTTTGCACTTGGAAGTCTTGGATATTTAATTAGGTTTCTAGTGAGTACATCTGCATATGTGGGTTTATGTGTTGTGAGTTTATGTGCAAGACATGAATTGTGTGTGCTGACAGCAAGTTTGATATCTTGTTTGTTATGTGAGAGAACTGATTCCAAATTCATAGTATAGATACAGCTCTCACATGTTGGATTAGTTTGTTTTAGTAGTAAATGGTTATCAGTATACATGAGGCAATTGTTCTGTTGCCTCAGGATGCCCATGTCCATCAGGCTGCCTGGAGACATGGAGGGAAACTGTCCGTTCATTATGGAAAGTATATACTGTAGTAACTAGTGAGGAGTGGGCTAGATGGACCAGGTTTTAATGTAAGACTAACAAAATGTGTCTATTCTATGGAGTGCTAGGGTTACAAAAATGTGTTAATGTTTCACAATCCACAACTGAGTTGCTTGCAGAGCAGCAGTCAAGTCCTGACCAGCTATGGTAAACTGAGTGCAAACACCCTAAAACACAATGCTGAAATACAAATTAAGTTAAACTGTTTTAAACAAGTAAACAAAGTGAAAGACCAACAGCGAGCCTTATTCTAGCAATCCCCAACTGAGGTGGGTTCTAGGCTGCACAGTTCTGCCACAATGTAATAGGGCTGGTTTTAGTGTCTAGATTCAGCAAGCCTGATCTAAGCCTGTGCTAGAGAATACAGAAGTACTAGAATCCAAAGTGCAGAAAATCATAATCACAACAGAAGAACAGTTTAAATAAAGCATTAATTCAATGGAATACTCCAACAAGAGTGTAAACAACAAACTTTCAGAGTATGAAATAAGTGTTCTGGAACCCAAGTGCTTAAACCAGAACTAAGACACTTTCCAAATAACAGACACAATAAGCCTTCAACCAGCAATTCCCAGCTTAGAAGGGTGTAGCTATCCTCCTCCCACAAAATTCTACACCACAAACCTTCCTAATGTAAAACAACTGCTTTGGAGGCCAAGTACTTAAACTCTAACAAAGAGACTTAAAACAACAGCCACAATAAGCATTCAACCAGTAATTCCTTGCTGGGAAAGGCAGGGGCTACACTCTACTCCCACGAGAGTGTAGACTACAAACCTTCTTAATGTAATGGGAGGTTGGAGTAATGGTTAAGGGGCTTACCATAGAAACACAAGGTGCAGGGTTTGATTCTCACATGGGGTAATTGGTTAGGCTTAAAATGGCCACCAAGGTCTGCTAGCCTAGTACTAATCTATGAATCTATGAATCTATGAATGTATGAAAAGACAAGTGGCCTGAAGCCCAAGTGCTTAAACCAAAAGTAATAGGCTTAGAATAACAGTTACAATGTAATGAGATACCAGACAGATGGCAGTGACATGTCTTTTAATCTACCCACATGCATCATGTCATGATTAGTAGGCCCTGTGTTATCTTGATGAGGAAGCCCTATGGTCTGTCCAGCTGCTGAATGTGTCTGGTAAGGTTTCTGCAAAAGAGAGCATTATACTGTATTACTGTTCTGATGAGTATGACTAAAATGCTGTCATACACTCCTGAGATATGAATGTGATGGCATGTCTTATGCTGTGCACCATAAGTAAGTATTTGAAAACATTAAAAAAAAGGTTATAAAGTAATGACACACATTGCAGTTCCTGAATTCACAACCCTTACAAGAAAATACACTAGAAAGTATTGTTATGATGATGATATCCACTGACAGGTGTACTTATCAGTTCAACAACACAAATGCAGATATACTAGGCACTAATGTAGCTATGCAGCCAGTGCATCAGACACAAAACATTTGTGTCCCTGAATCCAAAAGAGAGAAAACGGATATGGCACAGTTATCATCACTTGCACAGGGTGCTGGGGGGGATGGTAGGAGATCAAGGCTTACACAAAAGATCAGTGAGTGTGTGTGAGGGAGAAAAGGAAGCAGGCAGGCTGTGTGTGTGTGTGTGTGTGTGTGTGTGTGTGTGTGTGTGTGTGTGTGTGTGTGTGTGTGTGTGTGTGTGTGTGAGGGAGAAAGGGAAGCAGGCAGGCGGTGTGTGTATGTGTCTTTAGGTGTCCTTCACGTGAAAGTGGATTGAGAGAGTCTGTATGAACACAGCCAAGCTCAGTGCTAGTGCAACATCTTGATATGTTGGACAGGTGTGAGCTGTACATGGTAGGGGTGGCAGTTTGTCATTGCCACCTCGATCACGAGAACTTGCTCTGCCAGGAGTTGCACTAGCACCTCCATGCTAAAGGTCAGATGGAGTGCTGCTACCTAAGTGTGACTGATGTTTACTAGATGTGCTCTCTTCATGGGAATGCCAGGACCATGAACCATGGCCTGCTTTGTCTGGGTGTGGACGTGCTAGCACATTCACTGATGGATGAGCAGAAGTACTGCCACTGCATTAGTGTTTTCTGCAATGGCCACATTGGCTATCAGCAGATGTTGTGGCTGTCCTATACCCAAAAGGATGCCATTCCCCTCCCAGCAGATGTTCCATCACAGACAGTGCTCCTTCCATGACAGATACCCCTTGGTCTGTCACAGACACCCCTCACTCCAATGTATCATTCATCCAATGCAGGAAATCAGTGATACATTGAAGGCAGTCATACATGTAAGACTGTGCCACATCCACAACCCAGAGCATTTGTCTGGAGCACCTTTCTCAATCTACTTGTGCCTCCATGATGGCCCTAAACATACTTTGGGTGACACAGGAAAAGACACCTGCAGCAGGTATAGGAGGTACAGCAGGTCCCCTCCAACCACCTCTATCAACCCTCCTGCATGGCACCTGGCCAACACTTTGGCTACGGTCAGATTCAACAGGCACTGAAGTCACAGTAGCTGTAGTACCCTGCGCAATGTCTTTGCCCACCACCTGTCCTATATCTGTGGGTTCAGTGGACTGGGTAGCCATAAGCCTACTGTTTTTGTCTGAGTAAAAATAAGGAGGGTGGCTGGATGTCAATCACTGTGTGAGATTTAACCTCTGCACCCTCTGAGTGTGCCTCAGTTTCACCACGATCATCGTCAGTGTCTGATGAGACACTGATATCAGTTGACGCAGAGCCCGCACTCCCACTGTTATGATCTCCTGTGATAAAAAGGCCTGCACTACTATGGCACTCTCTCTCTCTCTCTCTATATATATATATATATATATATATATATATATATATATATATATATATGCTAAACAATTAACAGTGCTACCACTATTACAGACAGTACAGCAATACATACAATAGGCTTAAAATGACACATTATAATAGTTCTATAAATTGATCTGCAGTACTGAAATAACTTTATTTGGCTTACCATCTGCAGGAGGCCTATGTTGCTGGATTCCTGACAGTCCTGAAATAAGTTAAGCAAGAAGTAAGGCCACCATCATCACATTTAATAGCAAGACAGGAGGTACTACATGCACTCCTCCCAATCAGCATACTTCCACAAGAACATGGCTGAAAACTCCAGACTGAGCTTATCACTATACAAATATTCAACCCCCCCGAAAAAAAAACACATGCAACACAGAAGTAACTTTTATTTCATTTGTTTTACTATACAACAGTATTGAGGTGGTCTTTTAACAAAGCCTACCTGGAAGGTCTTCCTGTAACGGAAAAGGAGGTGCACCCCATCAATTACATATTATGGGCCACTCTGCTCTGAGTTGTCCTACTGCAGAAGATTCATCAGGAATTCTTCAGTGGGGGTGAGAGATGGTTCTGCAGCAGGCCCACCCCCAGTTACCATCTTGTCTTAGGCAATAGCAGGTGCATGCCTCAATGCAAATGTGAGCACGTCAGTGACCCTCTGGTGCACTTGCTCATAAGTAAGTCCATGGCCACCCATGGCATTTATTTTAGCAATAATTTGCTGCCATATTCTCAGCCTCTCTGGCATACTGAAATGACCCCTCCAAGAAGAAAAGCACCATGTTGAAGGAGTGCATACCTTATGATTGTGTTTTATGCCTTACTGAATGGGAGGGGTGGTCTGTGCCTTAATGAAATTTTTTAGTCCTAGAATGCAACAGAAAACAAAACATATAACTATCACATAACTACAAAGTAACTTTTACCAGATAAAAGTTAAAGCTGGCACTCTATAGTACCCACTGGAAAAAACATAACACATATGACATATGTGAAATGCTAGCAACAGGCAGGATGGAAAGCAAGCAGAGTAGCAAGGGCAACATATCCATGTATATACCATAGCAGTAACTCAACTGTGCCACCCCCCCAAAAAAAAAAAACAGTCCATTCTAATTTGTGACATAACAGAGACTTCTCCTTGCTCCCCCACCCACATAAGAACAGGCACATGAACCATTTTGCTAATAAAACACATTTGAAATGTTAAACATGCATTCAAAGGACTTGTCCCAGAAACATTTATATGTATGTATCTCACAGCTTACTATTTTTATATATTGTCAGTCATTTGTACCTCTGACATGGCTTGACAAACATGGCCATGACGTCAGTACACTTCCAACTAGTGCATACAGATAGCACTGTAAAAGGCTTTGCTTCACATTATGCATTAATATATTCCAGCATATGCATTCTATATAGGAAATGACAGCATACCTGCTGGCGTTCAATACTCTTCTGTAAAGATAGCTTGGGAAATATTTTGCTTTGCTGAATGTGCAGCAAGTATTCTCACTATCAGTTTGATTAGCTACACATTTGCCTTTTTATAATGGAGTAGATTATTAATGGACTGTATCTGTCTGGGCTGTCTTTCAGAGATGCTAAGTACAGCATAAGCAGCTGAACTGTATGCTAATCAAGCAATCTGGTGGAGCTATTCAAGAGGTTATAAAGCAACCATGCAGACTCCATGCTGTTTTTTTTCCTGTGAATTTCAAAAGTAGTGGAGAACAGACACAAAGTCTATACAGACAGAATGTTAGGAGCTGCTGATGCTTAACTCCATTTGTATGTGCTACAGGCTGCAGGCAATACTGCTGCTGCTGCCAATAGGCCTAGGCTGAGAGAGAAAGTTTTCAGGCCAAATTTAACTTATCATAACATACATGACATGGACTGAGGGAGACCCAGAAGGAGCCACAGGCCTATCCTCCGGGGCAGAACTAGCTTAGGTGCCAGGTAGTGCAGGGGTGGCAGAGGGGGTGCTACCAGATTCTGCACCAGAAGTGCTGGGCAGCGGTGCTGTAGTTGGTGGAGTGGGGGGCAGATGGAACTCGTGGGACAGTCCTACCCCACTGTGCTGTGGGAAAAACAAAAAATAAATTAAAAAAAAAGAGAGAGAGAAAGAGACAGAGACAGAGAAAAGGGTTGGGGTGAGAAGAAGAAAGGGAGAACATTAGCAACATCATATGTGACATACAAAGCATTGATACAATTATATGACTCTATTCTGTTACCTTTACATTTAACACTATAAACTCCTAACAATTTTCTTCCTTACTTTTAAGAATACTCAGTTTATAACAGAGGCACACTATAGTACTGATTGTAGCCACCAGTCCTTGATGTGTGCATATATTGCACATATGCATGTTGCAGTTATACTTATTACAGTTTACAGAAGGTCATTTGTGCCACTGGTATAGAAGTATGAAGTTACATTCCAATAATGATGAAAAACGAACAGTATTGTACATTTGGGAAGTGTAGTTTTTGAACCTACAACCAATGATGAAAGCACCAATATCTTTTACACACAGTATCTTTTCATCTCAGGACAACAATAAGTTAGTCTCATGTCTATTCTTTGACCTCTCTAACCTATCCTCTGGGGCAGAACTAGCTTAGGTGCCAGGTAGTGCAGGGGTGGCAGAGGGGGTGCTACCAGATTCTGCACCAGAAGTGCTGGGCAGCGGTGCTGTAGTTGGTGGAGTGGGGGCAGGTGGAACTCGTGGGACAGTCCTACCCTACTGTGCTGTGGGAAAAACAAAAAATAAAAATAAATTAAAAAAAAAAGAGAGAGAGAAAGAGACAGAGAAAAGGGTTGGGGTGAGAAGAAGAAAGGGAGAACATTAGTAATATCATATGTGACATACAAAGCATTGATACAATTATATGACTCTATTCTGTTACCTTTACATTTAACACTATAAACTCCTAACAATTTTCTTCCTTACTTTTAAGAATACTCAGTTTATAACAGAGGCACACTATACTACTGATTGTAGCCACCAGTCCTTGATGTGTGCATATATTGCACATATGCATGTTGCAGTTATACTTATTACAGTTTACAGAAGGTCATTTGTGCCACTGGTATAGAAGTATGAAGTTACATTCCAATAATGATGAAAACCGAGCAGTATTGTACATTTGGGAAGTGTAGCTTTTGAACCTACAACCAATGATGAAAGCACCAATATCTTTTACACACAGTATCTTTTCATCTCAGGACAACAATAAGCTAGTCTCATGTCTATTCTTTGACCTCTCTAAAGCCTTTGACACTGTCTTTCAGAACCTATTCCTGTACAAACCATCTAACCTTAATCTGTCTACCTCTACTCTCTTCTGGTTGCCACTTTAATAGATTTCAATCTGTAATTTGGCTTTCTGCACCCTCCCCTCCCCTTTCCTTTGAGTCTATACTGAAGTTCCCAGCACTCCATCCTTGGACCCTTTCTATTCAACATTTTTACTAACAACCTCTATTAAGCCTGCTGTCACTCCTCCCCAATACAATATGCTGATGACTCTGCAATAATCTCTACCTGTGACAATCTACTCCACCTTCTCAATCTTACCCAAGCATCTCTCCACTTAGTTGAAAAATGACTAACTTCCAATCAACTCCTTGACCCTAACAAAACTAAATTTCTGCTCTTCCTCCCTAAATCCCTCCAACACCTCAAATCCACCCTCACTGTTACCTCACTTAGCAACACAACTATCAAGGCTAAACCACACACTAAGCTATTAGGACTTATAATTGGCAACCAACTTAAATTCGATCTACATATCCAAAACTGCATTAAAAAGGCACTCCAAAAACTTGGCCTACTGTATAGAAAATTCCTGACAAACAAATCCAAACTATCTCTGACACAAGCCTGCCTTCTATCCATCCTTCTGTATGGTGTCCCAATCCTCACTAACCTTCAAACAAATCTCTTGACTAAGCATGAACTTGCATATAATAAAACTGCGAGATTTGCTGCCAGTCTACCATATCACTCACACCACTGACTTTATATAAAAACCTAGAGTGGCTTGAATTTCACCATCAACTCCTTCTGCCTCAATTTCACCTCACTCCATGTTAAACAAACCCCACTCCTGTCCTGCTCTCTTTAGCCTCATCACTCCCTAAATTCCTAACTGTACACTCTGTAGCTCAGACCAACATTTCCTTCAGATTTACAAACCCAACAAAACCATTGGCAAACTTCTCTATAACCACTGTGTTGCAAATGCTTAGAATAAACTGCCCCAATACATAAGACTAATTTCTAAAACAAACTGTTTCAAAAAAACACTAAAAGACTATCTACTTAACTCTTGGACTTGCTCTTGTACTGACCCAACTTAAACAACTCTTATACCTCCCTTCTTGTATCAACCTCCCCTCCTTTCAATCTCTCCCCTCTTGTCTCTACCAAAACTCCTTCACTCATCCTGTACTTGTTCCACAGGACAAACTACACAACAACCTCTTCAGTCTTGCAAATGTTTTACTAATTCTCACTAAAACTTCTGTTCTAAACTGTACAGTGACTATGTATAGGAGGACACTTGCTATGCCTGCTACAACTACTGTATCCTATCACTGAAACTGTGACCTTGTATAAGACACCTTACATCTGTAGGCTTATGCCTTTTATCAGTAAAGACATTTACTTTAGTCTTTGTATAAGATGCAACTACATGTGCCTACTATCATGCAGTATCTAATTATTCTTATTGTAACTTTGTATATGTTGAATTTTTATGTGATTACTGTTTTGCTATATTTGTGACAACTTTTTAATTTACTGTATATTATCCACCTTTTTGGACTTTTCTCCTTGGGTCTCTGCTGAAAATGGGCACCTGCCCAGCCAGACTAACCCAGTCAACAAATGTCAAATAAGTAAATAGTAAAAATACTGTACTGTTCTTTTGTCCTACAGGCCACTGCATGCATGCTTTCTTTTTACAGTTTAAAAATACATGCTCAGTGTTATTTGAGAATATGGCACCATTGCTTTGGGCTACAGAACAAGGCATGCATAGTTTATTTTACAGTTGAGCTATGCATGCTCAGTTTGATCCAACTCTATTAAATACCAACTAATCATATTAAATACCAACTAAGCATTCCTTAACTTTTAATCCTATAAAATTACTATCAAATTATTATTATTATTATTATTATTATTAATAAAATACTGTTTAGACAATACTATTCTGATGCATACATGTCGCATGCCTCTCGCATCCTTACTAGATACATGGCATGGGATTAAACATTCAAGTCTCCCTCCTGAGCAGCTCTCAAAAAAACAGAACAGAAGAGAACATCATTCTGAATACCAGTCTTGACTATATTCAGCTTTCAACTCTTACAATTATTCACTGAAATTGATACTTGCACATCTGTGGGGTGTCCCTGCCTGACATTTCCTGATGCAAATGTCGAGGGTACCCTGCTTCCTCCTCTGGAGGTCATCAAAATGATGTCTGCATTGCTCACCTGTGCAGGGGATAATCACACTGTTTAATGCCCTGGCAACACTATTTCAGGCTTCAGATTTATATTTTCAGCCTGAATAGTCCCACTGTAGCAACCTGGGCCCATGCTCCCTAACTAGGAGTCCAACATAAATCTTGGGTCCTGGACACTCCAACTCTGCACCCAAAAGTGTACACCCTCTCCAGCAATTCCAGACATGCTTGCCATAGGTCAAGTTCAATGTCTAATGAGAATTTCCCACCAGTTGCATTTTATATGCTGCTGTTTCCCACCTATTACACGTCTCACACTTACTGAGAGTGAGCACATTTTGGTTTTGCAACATTTGGAAACATTAGGCATTGCTTACCATCACACAAACACTGTAGGTGAGAGTCTACACTGGCAGGCACCATGTTTGTGTGATAGTAAGCGATGCACAACAGTGGCAAACAATGCAATTTCTAGCTTATTAGGTATACAGGCACCTGTTTAAATGGACTAGTCAAATGTACCATACATATGGTTCTCCTACACTTACAGCTATTACAGCAAGAAGGTTGAGAAAACAGTTGTGTATGTTGGAGTTAATTGCTATAATGTGCAATCTCACAAGAGTAAAACAAAATTTGAATACCTGCACTAGAACCCCAGACCATCTGCACTCCACACCTACACTTAACACCTGCTGCCATAGGATTAGTCAAATGATCTCTCCTATCTTAGTGGTTATTGTAAGTTTCTCACTGTTAATCGTATCACAATGACACTTACCTTGTTTGCACAATGCACAATATTATTAATTGAATGAATCCAGTTCATATGTGTGGCTATCTGGGTCCTGTCTACAGCCTGGGTGGTCTATTCCTTCATTTTCTGTGTTGCTACACTTCATGCAAACCAAGTGAGCACAGCTAACGATGTTTATGCCAAGCAGTGCATTGCTCAAACACTGGCAAAAAATAAATGATATAATAAAAGAGAGACTTTCCAAAGTTTTGCAGAATGACCAGATATTTGCATCATATTTTTGGCCTGTTCCTTGTAAAATGTATGGTTTATTGTAAAATCAGTGACGATTGCAGTGAATATATAATAACATACATTTCTGTTCCATACTTCATATCCTTCAGAACATGCATGCTTGCCTTTTACATTAGTGGCACTTAAAGGCTGTGAGGAATGATCCACAATCAGTATACAGGTTTTGTGGCCAGCAAAACAGGGGCAAGCTGCAAAAACTTGCTTCTACTCACAGCACATCATTAATATTCATGGTGCGAGGCTGCACGATGCCACGTGATAAGCAGTATCGCATACCCAAATACACTCTGTGTAGGCTCTCTATGGGGCTTCCATGAAGTTTATTGAATCTGGGGATAATCTAATACTTAAACAGGAAGTTAACTAAAGCTACTACAAGGTACTGTGCCATAAAATAAGACTTTCCCATTACTAAGTGGGCATTAAGTTCTCTACAGCAACATTTAATAGGACACAGCTTGTCTCAGGTAGCTCAACATTTACTCCTCTAGTGGTTACACAAGCAAAGAGATGTCAACAACAAGTTTAACAGGGAGTTTGGTCATTCTATTCAGTTCATTTCACCATTAGGCATAGACTTGACAACTGCCCATACCATTCAATATAGTACCTGGGGATCTATGCTGACTATTTTCAGATATTAGAAATACTGTTTTGAGGTGATAGATGTGCACTATATACTATGGCGGGAATTAATGGTGTTGTCTATAGATGGCATATTATAGCAGTGAAAGCATAAAGCAGCATAGTTTATTTGGGTCACATGAAAAATTGTGGTTAAAAGAAGGTGTGAAAGCCTACAGCATTAGAGATGTTTGCCTCTCATAGTGAGGAATTTTGTCACCAGGAGAGGAGACTCTTAGGGATCCCTGACCAAAAGAAACCATGGACTACCAAGAGCCTGTCTGAGGAGTTACTTTCAGAGCTGCAAGAGCCCTGCCATTCATGTATTCAATGGAGTGCCAGCAGCCAAACAGTGGATGTAGCTGAGGTTGCTTGAAATGGACGGTTATATCCAGGTTGTGAACTGCAGGGAATGTTTTATTTTATAAAAAAACTTTAAATGGACTGTAAGTAACTAAAATATATATTAAAGCAAACGTGGTTATTGTTTGTTTCATGTTAGAAATGAACTTTGTTTAAGACTGACTCTTCACTGAAAAATAAACTGCACTTAATGAAACACTTGTGCTATATATATACATATATATATATATATATATATATATATATATATATATATATATATATATATATATATATATATATATATAATTTCTTTGTGTATAAACTGCCAATAGGGCAATTACCCAGAAGCACAAGAAATGACAATAAATGTTAATCAGTTCTGAAGTAAGCACGACACAGCTGTTTACAGGCTACTCAGTAAATGCAACACTAATAGCTGTGATAAAATGACATAGAAGGCAGTTTAAAGTGGCTGCATTTGACATATTAATGGCAGCCAGAATAAAACTGTAAAAATATACCCAAATATTCAGGAGATGAATGCAAAACAAATCATAATACTACTGCCTCTCAGCAGGCCTATATTGCTGCTTCCATTTTGCTGGTAGTAACTTTCTCCAACTCATCATGATCTAGCTTCCCAGTGGGTCTATATTTGCGCACATATCATATATTTGTATGTACTACATCTGTCTAGTCTATATAAGAGTGTGCTTTTATGTTTATTTAGTGCCTTTAAATTATATTGTGTCCTGACGTGACAGCAACTTTGCATATTTCTTGACAGTTTGGCATCTCTGCCCATCATTTTGTAATGATACACCAGAAACAATGACTTGCATATTATACATTATGATGGCAGAACAAATGTTGACATCATATCTCTCTGCCATTTAGCACAAGAAATCTGGACAAAGCCTAAAATAATTGAAGGACAAAGGTCTAGAAATAAGGACAGATGTTAAATACTGCTATTATAACCTTAGATGGTTACTTGAACAACAGGTTTTGAGTTAGCATGCATTTTCTGAAGAATATAAAGTTTGAAACTCGAATGTGTGTTATTATTTAGTGACTTAAATCCTCAGTGATTTGCCAGAAAGCCACACCTTTTATGAGGAACAGACCAAAAATATGGCACAGAAACATGGACAGTCTGGGAAAGTCTGTACAGTTTGAGAGGTATTCTATACATTTTTGTTAAAGTCTCCTGATTTATGTTGCTGCGTACTATCTTCAGATAAATGGAATATTAATGTATTACATTTTTGCATCAATGTTGTTATTGTCAAGTCACTTTTTTACAGGCATTTCTCAAATGCTTTATACAAGTCACAGTTCCATTGCACAATAATTGCGTTTAGCTCATTGGCATGCATTTAGTGTAGTCTGTTCATGAGTCCTAGCCTTGAGCACTAGAATAAAAAAAAAATCTTGAGAAAACCATCAAAGCTTTGACATACATTGATGATGAACTATTAGAAAAAATGACACATAAAATATGTGTAAACAATGTGTTTGGAATAGGTTCATAGGTTCATGGTTAGCTACTGGGCATGTACTCCAGGAGAACATTGAAGAGCTTAGCCCAGTTTCTCAATACCCCCAGAGCATAAGTGATTTGCTCAGAGTCAAATACTGTCAAGGCTTACCCTGCATGTGTAAGTAAATTACAATGCATTTTATTTTTGCTAATTAAAACCACAAGAACAAAATGTGAGATATTTCAAAGTTTCAAGGAAACAAACAATAGGTATTGCATAAGAACACACAAGATGGTGTCTTATGTCTGTTTTTAATCATTTTTTGCATATAGTATAGGCAGTTGCTTCCCTGATTTGTCTATCATACTGTCTTATTCTCTTTTGAATTCACTGGCATTTCTTCCCTACAAACTCCTCTGGTACTCTACTTCATGTCCCTGCCACTGTCTCATAGGAGAAATATTTCCTCTTGACTATCTTAAAGTGCCCTACCACCGAGTTGTGATTCACATCATTTTCTTGCTGCATAACTCCTTTTGGCAATTTTGGATTGGACACTCTAAATTGGTCCTAAGCATGAGTGTGAGTGTGGGAAGGTTGGGTGCCGGGCTGGCAACTCAACACTGTAAAACTCCACTGCCAATCATGACCGGACAGGTAATCCACTGTGGTGACCCCTAACCGAGAAAAGCCAAAGAAGAAGAAGAAGAAGAAGAAGTACCTTGTGTCTTCTATTCCTTTTTATATACCTGATATATATGCAGTAAATGATTATAGTCCCAAAAGTAGCTGATGTAGTATCCCATGCATGACATCCATCTTCTTTAAAAAGACCACATAGTTTATCATACTTTTGTATTAAACTGTCTTGTTAAATATTTACTCAAACCCTCCTTTTATGAATGATGATAGAAAGACACATAAAGGACAATACATCTTAATAGTTTGCCATGAAATGCATTCATCATTTGACCATCTCTATAACCCTACCTTACCATTTGTACTTTTTTCATCTGTTTCATGGCCTAATAAATATCTTTATGAATGTCACCTGCAGAAGTCACTCCAGTAGCCCATGCTATATTTACAGAATTCTCTTTATGATGAAATAATACCACTGACTCGGGGGTAGTTTGTTGGAACATTTCAATGAACTTGCCCCTTCCCTCCCTTCCATTCTTCCTGTTTAGAACTAATCTCTTCACCCGGACTGTGCCTGCAAATAGTCTATAGTAATTGGTGTACTACCTTGGTACAAAAAATGAAAAATAAATAAATAAATTAATTCATTAAATCTTTTCATTAGTAATCATTTGTACTTCAGAGACTCCTTAGTGTGAATCCTGAAATAGAGGAAATGTGCAAAAAATCACATTTACAAATATTAAGTCTGAAATTGCTTTGTCACAGAGTATTACCTTTTCTCCATGGCATGGTGATCTTAGAGTTAATACCTATTCATATGTCTGTCTATCTAGCTATCTACCTATCTCTCCCTATCTCTCCCTCTCTATCTATCTATCTATCTATCTATCTATCTATCTATCTATCTATCTATCTATCTATCTATCTATCTATGTCATAGGAATGTGGGGGGTGGGTTCAAATCTCAACATCTAGTAATGTAGAGGGACTTACCTCCCATAATAATGACATTAAAAGAGAAAAGAGATTGTCATAGTTTATTGTTTTCTCATATTTATGTATTTTCTATGGTTTCATAATTCCAGGATTCATATTCATGAGTCCCAAAATTACAAAAGTGAGTCCTTCTGATTTCTTTCTGAAGTGATCTTCTGCACCCATATTATGTCTTTCTGTCTCTTCAGGTGTCCAAAGAACAAAAATCTCCAATTTTATTAGCCTCTGATCTATAAAATTTCCCCTCATTGCATGTGCCTTTTAGGTAGCTTTGTGCTGGTCTAGTTCTGGCAGCTGGATGTTCCTTTCATTACATGGCTTTCAGTACTGTGTGCAGTATTGAAGGTGTGGCCTGACTGGGGTCTTGTGTAGTGGAAGCATCAGAGGTGTAGCTAGCTAAAAGTGCATTTGGTGATGATCTGGCACCCTTCCCCAAAGAAATAGCTTTAAAAAAAAAAGCTATTTTCTTCTTTCTTAAACTGCAGCAAAGGTGTTACTACTGTTAATGCCACACACAGAGTGCTACAGCACTCAGTTTTGACCACAAATGCTATACTGATATTTAAATGCCAGTATGCACTGAACACTGATCAGGATTGGCTGACTGAGCACCTTAATATTTTGTGCAGGTATGGCTGCCCGCTTCATACCACCATATGCTACTGGGAAGCATTGCCTATTTTCTTCTAGACTCTATTCCCTAAAGATACACCACAGCAGTCTAACTGATGCTGACACTGCATTCAGAAACTGCTCCTGGTGGTCATTCCAGGTGTGATCAGCACACAGAGATCCTTTCTGTGTAATATTACCATCAGATCAAACTCAGATGGTACTTTGTAGTACGCTTACTCTGGCACAGCAGAAATACATGGAATTTATCTGCAAATAACCTTAGCTGGTGTCTTTATAGCTGCTAGATCTACTTTTCCAAATTCCGGAGTCATACTTTTCATTGCAGTGTTTTGATAAAATGGGAAACATTGATTTGTTTTTGTCACCAGAGGCATAGTCATGTGGGGTGAAGGGGGTAGCCACCCTGGGTGAAAAGTATTAGGTGCTGTGAGCTGCATATCTCAATCACTCTTCAGTGTATACTGGCATTTAGTTTTGTCACTTTCCCTGTTTCATTGATAACTGCACATTGAAGTTACTAAGGTCAAAAAACTATGGAGGTATGAAAGTTTCTCCTTTTCCCAAAGGATGTGTCTGCTTGGAGTTATTATATTTAAAATATGGGGTGGGATGGTACAGGAGGAATGGCTTTTTATGTTTTTTCTATGAATGATAATGTTTGTTGTTAACTGTTTATTTTCAGCAGCTTTTGTTTCAGTGAAAGGTGGTTTGATATTTAGTAGTATACCATGCAAATCTTTCCTTAGGATCTTCTGCACACCCACTTCTATAACTGCATTCATTTCATCACTGAAGATGTTGCTCTAGTTCTCTTTTCCCTCAGCTATGTCTAAAACAAACATACCGAAGACTCATGGATCCAGCCCTGACCCCTGGAGCATTCCACTAGTCACCATCTTTCCTCCTGATTTTGTCCCTCTCACCACATATTGTTGTGGTTTATCTTCCAACTATGTAACAATTCAGTTCTTCAGTCTTGCTCACAATTCAAGTTCTTAAGATTTACCAGCACATACCTGTCCATAATTGAGGCTATAGGCTATGGTGAAGCCCAGGTAGATCACATCAATCCTTTGACCCATTTCTTCTTGACATAGATCTATGCTGATTGCTTTCTTAAAACTGCTGCTATCCAGGATAGCAGACTGGTTCTATGGCCTTTTTTACTAGTACTTTTCATCAAACAAGCAAAAAGTTCATTAGATTCTTCCTGCTTCATTTTTGTAGAATGACAATGCAGTTATTGCAGACATGCATCAAGTTTAACAACATGCTAACAATATATTCAAGGGCCTTGGGAGGCCCATTTTCCTCTTTATATCTGTCCATTGCTCTCCCTTCTATTTCCTACTTCTTTCCACCATGCCAACCTCCTCTTCTTTTCCTTCATGAAAACTAAAACAAAGAGTTCATTCAATATTTTTGCTTTTTCCCAGCTTTCTGTAATCTCCCTTCCATTTTTACTCAGCCAGGTTATGTCTGTAGCTCACTTTCACCCTTATTTCCCTTTTTGTCCCTTATGAGAAATTGTTTACAAAATATACCTTTGCTACTTTCACTTGTATTGTTAGCCTTCTGCTTACCTTCTTCTACCATGTCTCCTCCACTTCATGACCACTGCTTTCCCACCTCTTGCATATCATGTATTTAGCTCAGATCACTGGCTTCACATTCCTGTGTAACCACATTCACTTTTTCCTCCATTTGTCCTTTCCTTCTTCTTCTTCTTCTTCTTTCAGCTGCTCCCTTTAGGGGTCACCACAGCAGATCATCTGTTTCCATTTCTTTCTGTCCTCTCCATCTTGCTCTGTCACACCAACCACCTACATGTCCTCTCTCACCACATCCATAAACCTTATCTTAGGCCTTCCTCTTTTCCTCTTACCTGGCAGCTCCATCCTTAGCATCCTTTTCCCAATATACCCAGAATCCTTCCTCAGCACATGTCCAAACCAACTTAATCTTGCCTCTGGCTTTGTCTCCAAACTGTCCAACCTGGGCCGACCCTCTAATATACATATTCCTAATCCTGTCCACCCTCGTCACACCCAGTGCAAATTTTAACATCTTTAACTCTGCCACATCCAGCTCTGACTCCTGCCTTTTTGTCAGTGCCACTGTCTCCAACCCATATAACATAGCTGGTCTCACTACCCTTTTGTAGACCGTCCCTTTCACTCTTACTGGTACTCATCTGTCACAAATCACTCCTGACACTCTTTTCCACCCACTCCACCCTGCCTGTACTCTCTTCTTCACCTCTCTTCCACACTCATCATTACTCTGAACTGTTGATCCCAAGTATTTAAACTCATCCACCTTCACCAACTCTACTCCCTGCATCCTCACCATTCCTCTATCCTCCCTTTCATTCACACAGATATATTCTCTCTTAGTCCTGCTGACCTTCATTCCTCTCCTCTCTAGAGCATATCTCCACCTCTCCAGAGACTCCTCAACCTGTTCCCTACTCTCACTTCATATCACAATGTCATCTGCAAACATTATAGTCCATGGGGACTCCTGTCTGATCTCGTCTGTCAACCTGTCCATCACCAGTGCAAATAAGAAAGGGCTCAGAGCTGATCCTTGATATAATCCCACCGCCACCTTAAAAGCATCTGTCACTCCCACTGCAGATCTCTCCGCTGTCACACTACCCTTGTACATATCTTGTACCACTCTTACATACTTCTCTGCCACTCCCAACTTCCTCATACAATAACACAACTCCTCTCTAGGCACCGTGTCATATGCTTTCTCTAAGTAAACAAAGACACGATGCAACTCCTTCTGACCTTCTCTGTACTTCTCCATCAACACTCTCAGAGCAAACATCGCATCTGTAGTGCTCTTTCCTGGCATGAAACCATACTGCTGATCACTAATCATCACCTCCCTTCTTAACCTAGCTTCCACTACTCTTTCCCATAATTTCATGCTGTGACTGATCAGTTTTATCCCTCTGAAGTTACTACAGCTCTGCACATCACCCTTATTCTTAAAAATCAGTACCAAAACACATTTTCTCCACTCCTCAGGCATCCTCTCACTTTCCAAGATTTCATTAAACAATCTGGTTAAAAATTCCACTGCCATTTCTCCTAAACACCTCCAAGTTCCAGAGGTATGTCATCTGGACCAACAGCCTTTCCATTCTTCATCCTCTACATAGCTATCCTTACTTCCTCCTTGCTAATCCACTGCACTTCATGATTCACTATCCCCACATCATCCAACCTTCTCTCCCTCTCATTCTCTTCATTCATCAGCCCCTCAAAGTACTCCTTCCATCTGTTCAATACATTTTCCTCGCTAGTGAGTACGTTTCCCTCATTATCCTTTATCACCCTTACCTGCTGCACATCTTTCCTAGCTTGGTCCCTCTGTCTAGCCAATCGGTACAGGTCCTTTTTCTCCCTCCTTAGTGTCCACCCTTTCATACACCTCTCTATATGCCTTATCATTAGCCTTTGCCACCTCTCTCTTTGCCATGCACCTCATCTCCTTATACTCCTGTCTACTTTCTTCATCTCTCTGACAATCCCACTTCTTCATCACCAACCTCTTTCTCTGTATACTCTCCTGTACTTCCTCATTCCACCATCAGGTCTCCTTGTCCTCCTTCCTATGTCCAGATGTCACACCAAGCACCTTTCTAGCAGTCTCCCTTACTAGCTCTGCTGTAGTTACCCAGCTATTCCAGTAACTCTTCACTGCCACCCAGTGCCTGTCTTAACTCTTCCCTGAACTCCACCTCACAATCACCCTTTTTCAATTTCCACCATTTGATCCTTGGGCTGCCCTCACACTCATCCTCCTTTCTTGATCACCAGTGTCATCCCACAAACCACCATCCTATGCTGCCTAACTACACTTTCCCCCGTCACCACTTTATAGTCTCCAATCTCCTTCAAACTGGCCCTCCTGCATAGGATATAATCCACCTGTGTGCATCTCCCTCCACTCTTGTATGTCACCCTATGCTCCTCCCTCTTTTTAAAATACATATTCACCACAGCCATGTCCATCCTTTTTGCAAAATCTACTACCATCTGACCTTCTGCATTCCTTTGCTTAACACCATACCTACCCATCACTTCCTCATCCCCTCTGTTCCCTTCACCAACATGCCCATTGAAATCTGCTCCAATCACCAATCTCTCACTCTTGGGTACAGTCATCACCACTTCATCCAACTCACTCCAAAATTTTCTTTCTCATCCATCACACACCCAACTTGCGGAGCATATGCACTAACAACATTCATCATTACACCATCAATTTCCAGCTTCATAAACATCACTCTATCCGAGACTGTTTTACCCTCCAAAATACTCTTGGTATACCGTTCCTTCAGGATAACCCCTACCCCATTTCTCCTCCCATCCACACCATGATAGAACAATTTGAACCCTCCTCCAATACACCTGGCCATACTTCCCTTCCATCTGGTCTCTTGCACACACAATATAGCAACCTTCCTTCTGTCCATCATATCAGCTAGCTCTCTCCCTATACCAGTCATGCTGCCAACATTCAAAGTTCCTACCCTCACTAGCACAGTCCTAGCCTTTCTCCTCTCTTCCTGCCTTCAGGCATGCCTTCCCCCTCTTCTTCTCCTCCTTTGACCAACAGTAGCCCAGTTTCCACCAGCACCCTGTCGGCTAACAGTACTGGTGGTGGTCATTGTTAACCCGGGCCTCGACCGATCTGGTATGTAAATCTGTATTGGTTTCCGCATATCTCATTTGGCAGATGTTTTTCGCCGAATGCCCTTCCTGACGCAACCCTCCTCATTTATCCTGGCTTGGGACCAGCACAAAGAAATGCACTGGCTTGTTCATCCCCAGTGGCTGGATTCCTTTCCTATGTTCCTCAAATACATGATCATAATTTCATGCCTTCTATTCATGACTTGCTTATTTATTTTATTTTAGTTTAGTTTTAGTTTTTTTATTTTTATTTTTGTTTACTGGGTTTAACTGTATGGTTTTATTCAAAAACACTTTTCAGAGGAGGCACAGGGGAAAGTTCCAACATACTACAAACATTTTTTAACAGACATCCAGTTATATACATAAACATACATTAAATAATGCACATTAACAATTACACATACATTTGCTAATTCAGTTGCATTCATATAAAAGCAGAGACTGCTGTTACAGTATAAACAATACTTATGCATTAGTAGATGTTGAACACTGAACATTTGAAGACGTGTATTAGTGGGTTTGTCAAGTAGATAATAGACCATGCAATTAGTGCATAGAAATTCAAAGAAAATGAGGCAAGGTGAAGAATTAGGTAGAACAGTAAATATTGATATTGTAGTTCAGAGGTGGGGATATAAAGCAGGTTCAGAGGCAGATATATGTACAGCTATCATAAGGTTTATATTAGAAGTATAGAGTTGGGGGGGAAGCACTGTCACAAAATAATATATGTAGCTAGCAGATACTTTGTGAAGATTGGTTGCAGGGTATAGGATTCAGAAAGAAGATAAATGGCTTGATGATATGGTAACCTGAAGAAGATAACAGTGGCGTGTTTATCCTAGAGGTATAGTGGAGCAGAACCATTGATCTGATAGGTAGTTTTACTTGTGTTTTAAATGAGTTTGAATTCAGAATGGATTTCAGTCATAGTAGGATATGGTTCCGTAGTTTAGTTTCACTATTTGAATATAGAGAGTCAGCTGCAGTATTAGATGGTTTGCATTCATAGCATGTTCACATGTTTACTTAGTTTGCCCCAGACCCCTAATTTATGTATGACTCCATCAGCTAGCTCTGGATAATCCTTTCCACAAATATCCCAACTGCTACTTTCCTGCTTTAATTCTGATACTTCATCCCCATACACTAAATTGATACAGTGTCATGACCCTTGGTGGGTAACGGTACATTCATCATCCTTGCCCCCTTTTACCATGTTTAGGACCATATTCAGAATCTGTCCTTTATGGTACATTTGTCCCATAGTTAACATTTCTCAGCTGTCCAGATTTTCGCAGAATGTCCAGGAATGAAAAATGCAGGCCAACCAAGATTTCAGTACTTTAATAAAACACAACAGGATTGAGCGCTTTCGTATAAAAATACTTCATCAGAATCAAATGCATCAGCACAAACACCAACCATCTTTAAGTACACCCTCCCTATAGTCACGATTCATACATCATAGGTGACTGCTTAAAGAAAAAAAACTTTTAAAAAACATGACAAGTATTTCCCGCCTAAAACATTAAAAAAAAACTGTTTATAAATTTACACACCGCACATTAATGACACAAAATGAACTTTTACAAACCCATACATAATTATTAGCTTCTGCTAAAAAAATATAATTTGTTTGACAATGCCTGATAAACACACATATGAATTAATGTTAGCTAAACAATATAGGATTTAAGTTTTAAGACACTAGCTATTGACACGCCTTCATTAAGACCTGGAGGGTTGGTTGCATTCAATTTGAACTGCCAATGCAGTTCCCTTTCTTCAAACTTATCCTCCCACAGTCCCCCCTAAGGTCTTATAATACTTGTTCCAGAATAAAAAAAAACAAAAACAATGACTGGGGTACTCAATAATATGTTTAGCCATTGCATTTCTACTGTCCTGCTTTCTAATATCCACTTTATGCTCATAGATACGTTCTTTCATTTTTCTCTTTGTTTTACCAACATAATATCTCCTACAGAATTGACAGGCAGCAGCATAAACCACCCCAATGTTATTACAATTACAAAAATTCCTAGCTCTAAGTGTCATCTGGTTTAAAACCAGGGTAACCCCTTCCAAAATGTCATTGCAATAATTACAAAAAGCACATTTATAGGTGCCAACCCTTTTATCACTATAACTGCAACTAACCATAGGCAAGACTGCTCTGCAATTTGTAGCATGTTACAGGCCACCCTCTCAATCTCAGGAACCTCACATAGCTTTCCTGAAAACACTGGAGGGGATAAATGTATCTCCAAACACCATCATACTAGGTGATTTCAACTACCCGAATATAGACTGGGATCACTACTCTAGCCCCAACAATCTAGCCCAAAGGTTCCTAGAGTTCATAAACTCAAATGCCATGGAACAACTAGTCATGTAAAAATTACTGAACCTACAAACATTGCCAACATACTGGCTGACAGGTTCAGTGCAAACTTCTCCCCCCCCCCCAAAAAAGGTGAGATATCTATACCAGAGAATTATAGCCCCCCAAACAGCTCAAATGCTCAGGTGAGAACTGCTCTCTCCTTGGCAAAAAACACAGCATCCATGGGACCAGATGGTGTCCCCGGATGTGTGCTCCATGAACTCAATGAGGAATTAAACCCGCAGTTAGGGCAGCTGTTTAATCTTAGCCTCACCTCAGGATACGTGCCTAAGGAGTGGCGTACGGCAACTGTGGTCCCACTTCACAAAGGAGGTGCCTCCACCGTCCCGGGAAATTACTGTCCCATCAGCTTGACAAGCTTGATCTGCAAAGCTATGGAGAGGATCATAATGGAACTCATAAATAAAGACATAGGAGACTTGCAGACTTTGGATCCAACCCAGTTTGGCTTTGTCAAGGGCAGATCATGCCTTTTAAACCTGGTGGACTTTTTCGAAACAGTCACCAAGGCCATTGATGAGGGAAAGGCAGTCCACACAGCCTACCTTGACCTGGCAAAGGCTTTTGACACAATACCCCACTCAGGTATCATTGAAAAACTCATCAGCTTAAATGTAAACCCATACATCACAAGATGGGTTGCAAATTGGCTAAGTGACAGAACCCACAGGGTCAGAGTTGCTGGCGCCATGTCAGACTCAAAGCCTGTCACAAGTGGTGTCCCACAGGGCTCAGTCCTGGGCCCTCTCCTGTTCGGCATCTACTTTTCAGAAGTACAAGCAAATACAGGAGGATTATGGCTGACAAAATTTGCAGATGACTGCAAACTGGGCGCCATAGCTGAGAACACATCTGACACAGATATCCTTCAGAAGGGTCTTATAGAAATGGAAAACTGGTGCCAGAACCATGGCCTAAAGTTAAACGCCAAAAAATGCATAGTCATACCCTTCGGAAAAAACAAGGTTACCCCTAGCTACCATATAGGCGGCAACCCACTAAGCACAGAAGAGGTTATCAGGGATCTGGGTACCCAGGTTGACAGTAACCTTTCATTTGATACTCACGTGGCCAAAGTAGTTAGGAAGACCTTCTACATTGCCCACCTGATCATGAAGGGATTTGCATCTAGATCAAAGGAAGTCATCGTCCCCCTGTACACATCACTCATCAGACCAATGATTGAGTACGATGCCCCATTCAGAATGTATCTGACACGACACCTGCAGCAGCTAGAAAGGCCCCAAAAGTTCCTCACCAAAAGGATAAAGGGTCTCAAAAATATGTCCTATGCTGCCCGACTGAAGGAACTTCAGCTCTACTCAGTCGCTTACCGTCTGCTCAGAGGTGACCTGTGCCTGACATACAAGGCCATGTCCAACCCAGAATTGATGAACATGCTTCACCTCAAAAAATCTAGATCCCTCAGAACTACAAGGGTGGGAGACTTAAACCTTGACACAGTTATTAATAGGACATGCTGGAGGGACAGATTCATCACCCAGAGACTCCCTATGCTGTGGAACAAAATCCTGGTACATGTGAGGCAGAGCACCTCGCTGGCTTTGTTCAACAGAAATCTTGACCAATGGATGGGAGATCACAGATATACCCCAGGGATTATCTCAGTGTCTCTGCTCGACAGAGGCACAGCAAAATAATGGGCATAGTATCCTCCAAACTAAAGGGGTGGTGAAAGCCACAAAACTCTGGCTAGGCTTATAAATGCCCTTGGGCAGATAGCCTAGTATGAACCTATGAACCTATGAACCTATAAGATAGCTCTGTGCCTGGCTAGGTAAAGAGTTAGAAACTGGGAGGGATGGGGTCAAAGGGCAATTAACCTATCTCCTGAAAGATGGGGTAGTGCTATGAGACCCAGGATGGGGTTAGATGATGTAAGAGGCTGATGTAGTCAGTATGGGAGTGCAATGTCAATCAAACTGGGAGGCTAGTTCGGTTACCTTTTCTCACTCTTGGCACCAAAAGGAAAGCCCAAGACCCAGATCAGTAGTAATCTGGATCACAGATGGGATACCAGACTGCACTTGAGCCCTCTGGATTACCTCTGTTTTCTGTTCTTTTAAAGAGGATCAAATTTGCAAACCAATTTCATGTGGGTGACAACCAACCAGTCCACATGCAAGAAAGATTGCCCCATACTCCTTTGCTTAAAATACCCAACTCTGAAGTTGAACAACCTCTGGTTAGTTAATAAAATTTGCAGGATATTGCCCATTTTATTCAATACACAAGCAGAGATGTGTTTCACTGAAAACTGACCTGAAAAAAAAAAAAACAAATTACCCTTAAATATCTCAGTCTGAGCCTGCCATATTCATAAATATAACTGTCTTCATTGTGCTTGCTGGTTCATCCTCTGCTTCAGTGTTTCATTATCTTCTTGTTGCGTTTGGGACTTGTTTTACCACTCTTCTACCACTACCATGGTCCTCTGCCTTATTTACAACAGCACCTTTCCCAAGATTTGATACTACTCATCTCTTTGCTCCATTCACGGAAGGGTGTTCCTCTGTTTCTCTCTGATCTTGTTATTTAGGGGTCACCCTTTGTGTAGATTATTTTACCATCATCCCTTTATTTCTTTCTTTCTTGCCATTCTTATTAAGATTCAGACAGCTCCGTGCCCCACCTTCTGTAGTTATTGACCTGTGTTCTCATGATGCCAGCAACATCCATCTGTTCTACATTGAATCATTAAGTTATTAATGGCAAAGCTATAACTGGACAAATGCAACTGGCACTAACTTCATACAGATGTAACAAAGAAAAATGCTCCCACTATGAAGCCCCCCACACCCCCTTACCTACATATACTAATGCCATGGATGCACTCTTGGTGAAATAACAGAAACAGGGTGGGCAATCATTTTCTGGAAGACTCAGCCCTTGATGAGTTGCAACTTATTCAAATAAGGCTAACAAGTTTTAGCACCATCTACTTCAAAGTCACCCAGTGATATGAAAGTCTACCCACCCTCACCTCCCCTCCTGCATGATTGCTTGAAGCTCTCTCCATGTTCCTTCACAGACTGCTTTCTGACCTGTTGTGTTCTGAATTACCTGTGTTTTTCTCTGCTGTGCTCTGCAGCCATTAATTTCCTTCTGTATAGTGACTGAATACATTTCCCCTTTACTGCTTTCATCTTAAATTAAATGTACAATAAGATGAAATGTGCCTTTACTACCTGGTTGTGAGCAGCACTTTTCCCTATGAGCTAAAATTGAACTTATTCCTGTCATAGTCCTGCTATATTTAACAGGCCTATTCCATTCTTCAACCAGTCTCATATTCTTCTTTTACAAGTTCTGATGTCAGGCAATATACTCCCTAATCATCTTGTTTTTCAATGTACTATCTACTGGAGAATGTAACATTTATGAGAATTTAACCTCCAAACTCTTATCCTGGCATTTGTCAGACTTTTCTCCTTCCTTGTCAGTTTTCTCCTCTGACAGATTTTAGTGCCCACATATGCCATAAAATGTGTCCACCCCTGCCCTTGGAGATCACCTAGGTAACCTCCTTTTATGTTATGTTAAGACCTGCTATCTGCTGTCCCCCTTGGCAGGACTCTTAATATGCATGGTACCAGAGTCGCCAATCAGGAATATCCTCTTCTCTGTTCCCACACTGACTTTTATCTCCTTTACTTCCTGCAATATGCCACTACCAGTCCTCTCTGAAGCCTTTCCTCATCCTGATCCTCTATACCCAGCACTTATTTCTGCCTGCGTTGATTACATCCTGATCCCTTACCTCACCCTCTTGTAAGACTCCTGCAATCAGTCCCATCCACATGGTTGTATAGTCCTCCCTGGCAACTTTTTCCTTTCCTTTCTTGTGATCTTGATTCCTACATAGCCACCTCTGGCTCTGCCTTCCATTCATCACCTGTTCACCACTGTCTGTATCTGTCACTCTGTTTTTCCTTTTGTCCTTTATGATGCAGCTATCATCTTTTTTCTTCAGTTTGTTTATTTATTCACTCTGTTGATCAGGTCAGTCTCACTTGGCCAATGGCCTCTTTTCAGGGGAGACCTATGATGGTTTTCTTACTGACTACGGAGAAGTTTGGTCAGGGTACCAGGGAACTTCCCTTATTTGTTCAGTAAGTGCTATGGGATCTTTTACATCCAGCTGAGTTACCACCAACTCAGGCAGATAGAACCTTTGTTTAATATCTCTTCTGAAGAACGGCACACTCCGGAGTCCAGCAACCTTCCTCATGCTGTATTGCAGTGGCGTTACTGGAAAGAATTAATCCAAGTACCTGGTGTGAGAATAGAACCCGCAGCCTTATGATATTCAAGCACCACTTCTGAATATCGAAATTTAAATGTTCTTGTCCTCCAAATTTTCTCATGGATTTTGTCACATCAACCTGTCTAGTGACCAACTGATGTATCTGCCCTATCTCACCTGACTTGTCAATCCATTACAACCTCGTACTCCTGTATTCTTCTGTAGCTTACCATTCTTGGGCAGACTTACATTCACTGTAGGTTCATAGCTTAGTATAGCCAATAGTTACCTCATATCTTCTACACCTTATAAAACACTTCACCTCACTTCTAAATCATTCTATATCTCTCCATTAATGATACCCCACTCATGGATCCTTCATCATCACCATCAACATCTTCCACAACCCCCTTTTTCCCATTTGTCTACATGTGGTCAGGGTGTCATGTCAGCTGTTACCATCCCTCTTGATTTAATGCCACTGTCCTACCTTCTTCATAGCCATGCCTGATTGTTCCAAGTCTTCACTCACACAATCCACCCATCTCTTTTCTAGATGCTCTTTTCCATCTTGCCTACTTCCTGTCTGTCCCAAATCTTCTTCTGCTTTTCTGCACTTGTGTTTGAACCACTGTAATCTATTCTATTTGACCTTCTCTGCAATTGGAGCTACTTTGCCTTCTGCTTTGATGTCCTTATTTCTTCATCTGTCCCACACTGTGCATCCTACCACTGATCTCAGGCAATTCACTTCAATCCGCTCTAGCTTCCTCAGCTACTCCACCTTTACTGCCCAGATTTCTGTACCATACTGCAGTAAATAGTTGCACCATGCGTTTGTACATCTTACTTTTCAGTTTCTTTGGCATTCTACTGCCATATACTACCTTATACTTATTCTAGCTTTTACCTCCCATTCAGACTTCCTTTCTCCTTATCCACCTCTCTCAAATACTTGAAGATGTCAACCTGTTCATCTAGGTTCCTTCTATCTTAATTCTCAGATTCTTCTGATTTCCTCAGTTTACTGCACTTACAACTGTCTTATCTGTACTCAGTTTCATCACATATGTCTTCGGTTTTGCATTCCATTTCCCTATCCTTTGGTGAAGTTCTTGCTCAGAGTCTGCCTGTAATGCCACATTTTCTGCATACAGAAACTTTGTTGATCTGTTCCCAACAACCTGTTTGCTGATGTAGTCCATCATTAGTATGAACAGCAGTGGATTCAGAGCTGAGTCATGATACATGTCCACTCCCACTGGGAACCCATCTATTTGACTCTACACTGTTCATACTTAAGTCATTGGGTCCTTATACATAGCCTGTAGTAATTCTGCCAGTGTGCCTTAGACATTGAGCCACCATAGGACTGCCCATATCAGTTTTCTTGGGACCTTGTCATATGCTTTCTCCAACTCTAGGAATGCCCACTTGTACTATTTCCTCATTTGTAGCATCTTCTCAACTATCTGACTCACTGCAAAAATCAAATGGGCTGTACTGCATCCTGATCTGAATCTGAACTGCTCATTTCTCATCTTAATTTCTACTTCTCAGCATATTCATTTATCAACCCCCCTCCCCAGAACTTTCATGCAGTGTGACAGGAGTGTGATCCCTCTGTACTGCCCACAGTTGTGGATGTCCCTTTGTTATTATACACTGGCACTAATGTGCTTATTCTCCAGTCATCTGGGATATGCCTTTCTCTCCATACCAGTACTCTAAGGAGCCATTTCTCCAGCCAACATCTTGATTATATCAGCTGTGACCTCATCTGAGCCTGCTGCTTTTCCTGACTTCATTTTCCTTAGTGCTATTATTACTTTTTCTGTGATGGGCTACTCCTCTTCTCTTACTGCTGGCTGTGTCTGGGGTAGTGCAGCTTATGTGGGGTTTTCTTCATTCAGAAGTTGCTGAAAGTACTCCTTCCATCTGATTTTGATGTCCTGGGTGGGCTGGTGAGTAGGCTGTTGCAGGCATACCTTGTGAAGGGTGTTTCTTTCTGTCTTTTTTTGTACCATCTCCCAAGTTACTTTCCATATGTTGGTAGAGTACCTCTGAAGCCTTGTGCTTTGCTGGTGCAACTCTTATCTTAGACTGCTTGTTAGCCAACCAGTGCTCCTCCTGAGCCTGATCCATCTTTTCCCCTCTCTCCACTTTTGCCTGTAGTCTTTCTTTCTTTTGGTGACTTCCTGGACTTCTGCATTTTACCTCCAGTTTTCCATATTCATGAATCTTTCACTGATTCCTTTTTCTAATCATATTATTTGTATTCATATAGGGTCATGGTTCTTGGATTAGTACTAGTTTAACTCCCCTTGTGGGCCATTTTAGGTTAGCCAGTTACCTCATGTGAGAATCAAACCCTCCCCCTTGTATTTGCATGGCAAACACCTTAACCATTACACCAACCTCTCAACCTATTTCATAAACCTCCCATTATGCCACTTTTCTTTAAGTGATATCCCAGACCTGTTCAGCAAATAGCGGAAAAGTAACAAGTCAAGGAGTAGACAACCAACAGTTTCACATTTTTCCATTCAATTTTCCTTACTCTGGAAGCATGACAAAATTTGGTGCAATAACTGGCAGTTCTAGATTAGCCAGATTTGTAGTCTTTTAAAAGCAATCTGTTATGAACAAATACTGACTGGGATTCAGAATAAAAATCCCTTTGTTCACATATAGCAGACAAAACTTGTTGTTTACTTGAATGGCAGCAGTACAATTCAGAAACATTTAGCTGTAATGAGGAAGACCTCATTATATACTTATTTGCATGTCTGTGGAAAAGATGCAATTACTACCAGTACTAAACAGCACTTTTCAGTGATAAATACCCTTGGTGGCCCATCATTCATGTTTGCAGAGCAGCCCCACCCCCATTCACTCTTCTACACATTTACAGACTTTCATATACATCCACACACACCAACACACCCTCACCCACACACAGACACACACGCACACAGACACACACAGACACACACACACACACACACACACACACACACACACACACACACACGCGCGCGCTAATTTGATACCCTTCATAACCCTGTAGACAGACATACACACTATCTCACACACATACACCCTCTCACACCATTTCACTACTACTGCCCTGATAAACTCCCTGGAACTTACCTGCAACATGGTGTCTCCCACTGGAAGTAAAGGGATAATGTAGCATTTGTGCTGTGTTAATTTCCTTATTCAAGTGATACTCTGATTCACTTGCTCAGCTGAATAAATCCTTTCCCACAGGCATGTCTGGGGGACATCACATAATTAATTAACATAGACCATTCCCTAGTATGCCTCATTAGCTTGTAACATGGCCAAGGAGTTGGCCCGTCATGGTGATTCTGCTGACCATGTGGAATCAGTGTGGTGAGCTTGTATCTGAATCATAAAGGGTATTCAGAAGTAGTTAGCCACCCACTTGCAGACGCCCTTTCTGAACCCCAGCCACTGTTTGAATGCTGCACACACACACACACACACACACACACACACACACACACACACACACACACACACACACACACACACACACACACACACACACACACACACCCATATGTACACACACAGTTGTTTTTGTACTAAACAACATGTCAGAGGTTAAAAAAATAATAAATCCAACCAAGATTTATATATTAAAAAGGATGTTATGCTATATATGTGATATTGGAGATATTGCGTTTCAGCTGGTAAACTTTGTTTCTTAATGCAGGTTTATGCACCATCTTCTTACACATATAGGGAAAATACATTATGTAGTAAATACAGTATTGCATCTAATATACATATCTTATCTAGTCAGCTGCAGTCACAGGGACACAAAATAGAGAATACTTTATTTGATTTGATTTTACATTTAACTGGCTACAAATATGCATTTTAGGTACAGTCTATAACAACTGGCAAACACATTACAGCAGTATTTTCACATTGCAAAAACAGCCTAATGAATTATTTCCTTTGCCACTACACACATCACACAACCACATTCAATAATCCATGATGAGTGGTGTAATGTAGCCATACTTTATGTTTTACCGTGTCTACGAAAGAAATGTCTTTTAACAGTCAGATAACTGACTTCCCCTTCTTAACAAGCGCTGTTTTATCTAAACAATCTGATCTTTACCAACAAAGTCCAACTTGGAACAAAGCCAATTTCCAGCAGAGGCCCAGGGAGAAACTCTCCAGACACATGTCTTTGAATTGGTGGAGGAAACCCACATGAATGTAGGGAGGACATGCAGACTCCACACAGAAGGCACCCTAGCCAAGGATCAAACCAGAAAACCTGTTGTTGTGAGGCAGAAACACTACCACTGCACCACTGCGCCATCCTAGAAATCAAGGCCCCTTTGATAAACTTCATCAGTGCCCAAGTACAGTGTTATAGACAGCTTGCTACCACATCTCTGAAGATTTGACTAGTCTAGGAAAGGAAAAAAGTGAGGAATGAAGAAAGGTTGTGAGGCCATGCCAAGACACCCACCAGGCTGGTAACTTCAGCAGCCTAGTCCCCCCAACACTTTCCTTGCCTGAATTAACACAAACTTCTCCAAAGCTAACTTTGGGATCTTAAAAACAGAGGTGGCTAACTTCACAGCACCCATGCTAATGGAGAATAGTTGCATGACCGCAGAATCATAGACCAATGCACTCTATGAACATGTACACAAATGCATATATCTCGCCATACCCAATAGAATCAAGACACTCTCTTTCCAAAAAAGGAAGCCAATCTGGAGGTCCCCGGCCATAAACAAACTCTACAACAGAAGGAGGAAACTGATGCAGAATAAGGTGAAGTCCCAAGACTGGAAACACTCCCTTATCTGCCTCAACAAAAAGGTGAGATCTCTCATCAAATCCTCTAAAGCTAGGTATGAAAACAGAATTGCAGCAGATAGTAAAGACAACCACAAGGCCTTCTATAGTTATGTAAAGAATCTCCATGAGAATACCCAGATTTGCTCTGAGCTAATGCACAATGGTACCTCCTATACTGAGCCAACAGATATTGCCAGTATACTGGCCGACAGTTTCAGTGCCTACTTTACCCCTCCCCCCCATAGGACCAATCACAATACCAGTAGATTGCCAGGCACCCACTATTACTGCTGCACAGGTTAAAACAGCATTGTCCAAGGCCAAGAATACAGCTTCTATGGGACCTGACAATATCCCTGGTTGTGTTTTACATGAACTACAGAGTGAACTGGCACATCATCTGTGTGCCCTGTTCAATCGCAGCCTCACCTCAGACTTTGTCCCTGCCGAATGGTGCACTGCTACAGTCAACCCTCTCCTCAAAGAAGGAGTGACTACAGACCCTGGGAACTATCTCCCCATTAGCTTAACGAGTCTGATATGCAAAGCTGTGGAACGCATCATCATGGACCTAATAAACAAAGATATAAGGAATCTCCAAACTCTGGATCCCACACAGTTTGGTTTTATAAAGGGTAGATCATGCCTGCTCAACTTGGTTGACTTCTTTGTGTCAGTCACCAGAGCTGTGGATGAAGGTGAGGTGGTTCGTACTGCCTACCTTGATCTGGCCAAGGCTGTTGATACCATTCCCCACTCAGGAATCATAGAAAAACTCACTAAGCTTGACATCAACCCCTATATCACTAGGTGGGTTGCAACCTGGCTCACAGATAGAACCTACAGTATGAAAGTAGCTGACTCCAAGTCAGACTGCCAATTAGTCACGAGTGGAGTCCCAGAGGGTTCGGTCCTGGGTCCTCTCCTGTTTGATATCTACTTCTCTGAAGTCTGGGCCAACATGAAAGGACTCTGGCTGACAAAGTTTAAGGACTCTGGCTGACAAAGTTTGCAGACAATTGCAAGTTGGGAGCTATTATTAACTCCCCAAGTGATGACATCCAACAGAATGGCCTCACTGTGACCATTGACTGTTGTCAGAACCATGGCCTTAAGCTCAATGCCAAAAAATGTGTCGTCATCATCTTTGGGAAAAAACATCCCATGAATTACCGCTTTGATGGTAGTCCACTGAACACAGAAGGCATTATAAGAGATCTGGGAACACAGGTTGACTGCAACCTCTCTTTTGATCACCACATTGCCACTGTGGTCAGAAAGTACTTCTATGCGGCACATCTCATTACTAAGGGTTTTGAATCCAGGAAGACCAAGAAAATTGTCTCCCTCTACTCTTCCGTCTTTAAGCCAATCATCAAGTACAATGCCCCATTTGGCATGAACCTCACTAGACACCTGCAACAACTGGAGAGGCCGCAAAAGTACCTCACAAAGAGGATCCTAGGCCTTAAACACTTGTCCTATATAGACAGACTCAAAAAACTCCAACTATTCTCTCTCTCATATCACCTACTTAGAGCCGATCTCTGCTTGACTTACAAAGCCATGTCTAACCCAGCTCTGTTAGAAATGCTACATCTAAAGAAATCCCAATCCCTCCACACCACACGCTCCAGAGACCTCAACCTCATTACCAGAACATGCTGGAGGGACAGGTTCATAACCCAGAGACTGCCCATGCTATGGAACAGACTTCCTATACATGTCAAGCAGAGAACCTTGCTGACTCTCTTCAAGAGAAATCTTGATGAGTGAATGGGAAACAGAAAATTCACCCCAGGGATAAATCCAGTGGCTCTACTCGACAGAGGCAGTGGGAACTAAGGTTGGGTGGCACAATGCCAGGGTAATCCTATAGCTAGGCTTGTAAAGGCCCCAGGCCATTAGCCTGATACACACCTATGAACCTATGAACCTATAAGACCATACTAAATAGGGAATTAGAAAAAACATGATACCAGTGACAATTATGTTCACTGAGAAAGTGAAAAAAATGGTCAGAATGTCCAATAAAAACAGGGTGGAGCTGATGAGCCTTGTAACATTGGGGCTTAGTAAAAGTTGAATAACTCCCAACCAAAGTTAGAGGTGGATGCCATCATCCCAGTACCATTTGGAATCTTTGTCTGCAAAGTCCCAATGATCAGTGACCACAAACACCAACTGCATAGCTGTAATGAGATCAACAATATTTCAAAAATGTATGAAGCATCTGTAAATCCTCAGGCTTATGAGCCCCATCCCAAAATAACCTAAGAACCAAAGATTCCTGTACCAGAGACTTCCCATACTATGGAACAAACTACCTATCTATATCAAACAAAGCTCCTCATTAGCACTCTTCAAGAAAAATCTTGATTGGATGTGAAATAGGAAATTCACCCTAGGGATCATCTCTGTGGCTCTGCTCGACAGGGACACAGAAAAATAATTTTCTTGGGTGGTGAATGCCAGGGTAAATTTTTGGCTAGGCTTATATAGGCCCTAGGGCCAATAGCCTAGTACCTACCTATGAGCCTATGAACCTTTGAACTATGGCAGACCAGACCAATCAACCTGCAAATCAAGAAATAATTACGACATAGTGAGCAAATCTCTCCAATTACTTGAAAGTAACCTACATTTGGAAATCTTGCCAATGTCAGTACCTTCTAAATGAATAAGTATAAAATAAAATTGACTTAATTCATTAACAATATGTTGTAATTTCAGTAAGAGTTGATCCCAGATCATGCTACCAGAAATTTTCAGGTAATATCCTATATGTGAGAATCCAGACCCAAGAGAGAATTTATACTTTGCTTGTTTCCCCTGTAAACAAAAGAATGTTCGATAATCAGCCCTCAAAGATGAAATGTAATGAAGCAAAACAAAGAAACATGAATTAAAAATATAGCCAACAATTAAATTATCATGAATTAAAAATGTCGCCAACAATTAAATTATCGGTTTCTCTCTCTCTCTCTAATATAGGAAAATACAGCTCATAAACACCATCTGCCAGGCTCCTTGATAACTTCTACTGACCCTGTAAAAAAATGTGTATCCAAGTCTTTGTATTAGTGGTGACCCACTCAGGAAAACAATACCAAACAATACCAAGCTATCAAACTTGGGAGGGCTGGAAAGACTCTGCAAAGTAATAATTCACTGTGGGGAAAAAGTAAAGGGACAATAGTTTTGTTTAACCTTACCTGGTAGCCCATAAATATCTGATCCAGTCTGTTTTGAATGTAGCAATGCAAACTAAAACAGCTTCATTATTAATTTCTTAACATCTCAATAACATGGAGGCTCCTGTGTATCACCAGGTGAAAATTGTCACCTACAAGACGTAAGTATGATAATCATTTGACATTAGTTGTACTCCCCTTAAAATGATTTTCAGCAAAGGTTTAATATTTGCCTGTGATGTATCAGTAAATATCCTCTTGAGCCTATCCCAGCCTTTTAGTAACCTGTTCACCAGCCAGTGAAAAAGTAATATCCTAAAATCCCAAATTTCTCACAAATAAAGTGATGGCTCTTTAACATTTCTGAGCAGTTCCCTATTTAACCATTGGAATATTCTAAAATACACAATAAGGCGAGATGACTATTTTCAGTCTTCCTTTGGTAGACTTAAATAAAACATCTAAGAGACCTAATGGCAGCCCTGTATGCTCTTTTGGTGTCTATATTAGTTCCCCGAAATACAATTTCAGCAAACACCAAATCAGTGACCCCACTTCAGCGAAAATCATTTCAGTGATTCACAGAATTTAACAAGGGCAAGTAAATACTTGGCCTGCAGCACAATGAACCAACATCTAACTAAATCAAACCAACTTCTTTGTTCTTGGTAAATTCAGCAAATCACTGAAACAATTTTTGCTACAGTGTGGTTGCTGATTCAGTGTTCACAGAAACCACACTTCAGCGAACTAATATAGACCCTGCTTTTGGTATTAGGAATCAAAAATTTTTTTAAAAAAAGTTTTTTTGTGGGCAAAGGTTTACGCGCCAGGGCTAGTTGATGGAACTTAAACACATACAGGTGAGAAAGGCAATCAGGAAAAATATTACAGGACACAAGATTATTTGACAGATGTTGACAAATTAATGCATACACTCTTTTGGCTTTTCCTGGTTAGGGGTCGCCACAGTGGAACTCCGGTCCAATAATGATTGGCAGTTGATGTTTACGTACCAAGTTGCCAGCCCTGATGCACAACCTTCAATGAAGGAACACCCATTCATGCATGTCTCCATGCAGAAGACGCTCTAGCTGGGAGTCGAACCGGACAGCGTCTTACTGTGAGGCGACAACACTACCGCAGCACTACCACCACAGATTAATGCATACACAGTGAAGGATCTTAAAAGTCACTGAACCCAAATAGACCTGGAAGACACAGTGAAGGATCTTAAAAGTCACTGAACCCAATAGACATGGAAGACCTTTTATTCCACTCCTGTACCTGATTGTCTGAATTAAAATCCTCTTCATATTCCACAGTTCATCCTAGCAAATCACCACTATCCAAATGGGCGTAAATATGAGAAATGCATTGTCTCAGCTTCCTGTCAGTGGACCAGTTGATTGGATAGGGTTATGAAAAACAGTGACCATTTAAGTATGCACTCATACCAAACCTCTGCTGCATCTGTACACAAATGTAACATGTCAGCTGTAGGCCATACACCTTGACAAAATGAAATACTAATGAAATATGACAGGTCTGCTGCAAATGCAAGCCTACATTTTCTCTCTTGTAATAAACCTAATACCATGGTGTTTTGGCTGCCTTCACTGTGACAGATCAGAAGGAGAATGTGTGAACATACTTCCACAGATTACTGCTCAACATTCAAAGTTTAACAGCCCCATCTGTTCTATAGCCTTTCATTTTCACCCTGGTCTTATTGGCTGATAAAAGATATAATAGAGGCTGGCAAACATTCCAGTTTAATGCTGGACAAATTAAATAAAGACAAAAGTACATACACTTCAAGACTCAAAACTGTTAGTGACTTGAGTGAGCCTTCAATTTTATCATAAACAAGAGGTGCTCCTAAAATGTAAAATATAGTTCCAGTAAAATAATTTACTGCCTGCCCTCTGGGTGCCTTCTGTTCCCAGCACCATTGCAACACTGTGCTGAATTTCTCAAAGGTGACACATGCCACTGCTTAGCACATCGGTGTGGCACATTATGATAAAAACTGCTCTTAAAATATATGGCAAAGAGGTGCCAAAAGTGCTCTGGAATAGGTGGAAGTTAAAGAGCTGACTCAAGATCTAGCTTTGACAGCAATGGATAAATAAACTAATGAATAGCTCTTATTATATCATCCAAAACTGAGCTCCTTACTATAGTATTCTGTTTGCTGATACCCAGATTTACCAAAAACCCTTTAGAAAAAGAAAAGTGGTAAATTAATTGATATTCACCCTCCTTTTTCTTCAGAACCATACCCAATGTAGGGGCTCTAAAAGTGTTGAATGGGGAAACTGAAAAAGGAGATATGCAGTTCTCCCTTCACAAATCATTTTGTCCAGTAATTCCCTCACTACCCTCTCTTGCCTTGCACTGCCCTTAAATTCCTGCAGACTGTAAATCAAGCAACATCCACGATTTGATGGAAAATCCTGAAAAGAAGCCTTGGATCAGTTCTCAAACATCTTGATGATCTCAGTAAATTCTTAATAAATTTGCTAAATATTATGTTTAATGGGCACATGGATTACCATATCCCTTTTGAATACTGCAAAAGACGTTGGTTCCAATAGAACCCCAAAAAGGAAGCATTTCCTAATTCTGTTAAATTTCCTGGCATATCTCTTTGATTGGTCACACACACACACACACACACACACACACACACACACACACACACACACACACACACACACACACACACACACACACACACACACACACACACACACACACACACACACTCATGGTTACCTAATGAGACAGTGAATGCTCACATGAGCAAAAAAAAGATTTATCTAAAAAAGACCAAACAAAAAGCATAACATGCTGTGTTAGGTGGGACTACATCCTTTGCTAATTATATATACGAACTCCAAGATCACACAATGGCAGAGAAAGGGCAAATTCCACGTCCACACTATAATGTGATCTTGCCAGTCTACTTCACATCACCTAAAACCCATTTGATTGACTTTAATTTCACTGAGACCAAATCACCTAATTTTCAAAATACTGAAAACTCATTTCACTGAATCTCATTTCACTGAATTGTAAGCAATCGACATGATGTGGGTTTCCATTCACCTGTGACTTGTTTGTGATAAAAAGAATGTCTGTAACTTACAGTGCTGACTGTCAGAATACCAATAATCATGTAGAAAGTAATGCTGTAGTGTTATTAAATATGGGATGTCTCTTACTGTAAAGCAATTAAAAGGCATATGCACTTTTCCCCACTGCAGTACAATCCTGGAGTTAGTACATATAGTTAGGGAAGCACAACCCCCCACATTGGGGGGGTTGTTTGATTTTATATTGTCCAGTTTCTGTTAAGAGGGTAAGTAAGTAGTTTTTAAGTTCTGCAAAGAGGTAGTTATTAGTGCTGTGAGTATGTTTGTTTATGGTTTAAGGTTTAGTCTTTTGAAATTTAGCTTTGTAAGCTGTCTGTGAAATGAGATTCAGTCAAATGAGTTTTCAGTATTTTAACAAATTAGGTGATTTGGTCTCCATGAAATGAAAGTCAGTCAAATGGGTTTTAGGTGATGTGAAGTAAACCCGATCTTGCACATACTGCAGACAGCTTTAAGAAACTTCAGTCACTTAAGCCAGAAAAATAAAAAGAATGTTTGATATTTTGAATGTTCACTCATCAAGTGCAGCTATATCTATCTATCTATCTATCTATCTATCTATCTATCTATTATATATACTATAAACAATCATAAAGATTAATTAATAACATAATGATAATTGATATAATATGTAATTAATACCTGATTAAACTGTTTATAACCAAGACATAAAACTAAGTATGATTATTTATAGTCAAAGGAAAATCCAGAATTGATAAAGGAAATTATACCCAACCAAATGACTAAAATGTTGTACTATAAACCTATTTCAGAATAACTTTCTCCCAAATCACACACACACACACACACACACACACACACACACACACACACACACACACACACACACACACACACACACAGTACTTTGGGCTCTGAGAATCAAACCTTGCACCAAAGTCAAATTCTGTAAACATTTCCCCAACTTTGTTCCACGTTATAACTCTCAACTGGCCAGAATCATTCAGAATGTCGAGATTTTTGCCAATTATTTATTTGGTCACTTTCTCATAAAATGTATAGATTTCTGATAAATCATCGAGGATTGCAGTAACTAAATAATGCCAGATACAGACTTCATATCCTTCAGAAAATGCTCTAGCAACTTCATAAGTTTGTAAAACCATTTGTTAAGACCTCTCCCAATTTTGATAGTTAGTCCCCCCCATTATTTTACATTGTCCCTGATTTCTGCTTTAAAGGAGAGCTGCATCCACAGACTAAAAAAAAATGTTTATTTCATCATGGTTTGGTGTTGCCTACATTTTAACACCACTCTAGGACTATTTACAGGTTTTTAAATATTTTTATATGTAGTGTCTGAGTCTGACCACATAGGGTCTGGCATCTTGAAGTAATTCTGGTTATTTAGTCTGCCTCTAAGTATCCTACAATGCAAGGCTCATCTGTAAAAAGTTACACAACACAGGCCTCTTTCTTTCGAAAGCTCCTGGCCCTGCATTAATTTTACATGCATACACTGCTGTCTTTCAGTCAGTTAGTTTAAGTAACATGTCATGCCATTCAATGACTACTTAAAACGCAAACAGTGCAAATGCCATAGAACAGACTTTCAAAGTGCTTTTTACTGCTGCTTCTTTTTAGAATGGCTAAACTAACATTTTTTTGTGAAGCCTGAATTGTACTACTTAGACTCATTTCCCATTCCCCTTCACACCTAACTTCCTTAGTTGTCAAAGTGCTAAGGGTAATTTGAGCTGTTACCTGCTGTGATTGACAGCTCACAGCAGGAGACTTGACTCGTGTTTCCTTGTTCTAGCCTTTATTTTCTGTATGGGTAGGGGAAGGACGAAGGAGCTGTGACATCACAGCATGAGTGAGTTTTTAGGTCGGTCATGGGAGGGAATCAGCCAGAAAACTACCTGTATTCATTGGCCTTGATGACATCAATGAATTGGAGACTTTTACAGGGCAGGATAATTTTTTTTTTTTGAAAGAGAACCCACCACAGTACATTAAGGTACTGTTCTAGTGGAGAGAACTACCACAGTACAGTGAGGTACTGTTCTAGTGGAGGGAAACAGTCAATTTAAAATATTTTACATCCTGTTTTGTTTACTCATAGCAGACAATAAATAGAGAGACAAAAAAACAGAGCATTTGAGCAATTAATAATAGAATTCCACTGTTGTCCTTTAAGAGGTTGAGAGGTATGCACCACAATCAGTGAAATGGGAGCCCAAAATACTCCATCTCCCTTTTTATTTATTTACTTATAACAATAAAACAAAACTTTTCTAAAAAGATTTCAAGCCTGCATAAAATAAAGCACTGCTGGTGATTCCCTGCTTGGTGAGGAAAGTAAACCTACATTTTTTTTGTCTGTGACTCACTGATAGAGTTGCTTTCTGTTTTACCTGCTCCATTTTATTTTCTAGCTTAAGAAATTTGCTTGGCCTACAGATAGAACCTAGTTCTATGTGAGAGATAGACATTTAAAAGTATCTAGGCTGCACTTTTCGCATGTTTTTTTTTCATTGGTGACATTGTATCATGTGATACTTAAATACACAGTGAATTTTTGGGCCTTTGTCTTTTCTAAAAAGTGTCAAGCCTGCATAAACTAAAGCATTGCTAGTGAATCCCTGCTGAGTGAGGAAAGTAAACCTACATATTTTGTCTGTGACTTGCTGATAGAGTTGCTTTCTATTTTACCTGCTCCATTTTGTTTTCTGGTTTAAGAAATCTGTTTGGCATGGTGATTTTGTTCTATGTGAGAGAGAGAGACACACACTTCAGTTATCTAAGCTGCACATTTCACATTTTTTATTGGTTAAATTGTTTCTTAAGTGATACTTAAACACAGTGAATTTCTGGGCATTTATCTTTTCTAAAAAGATTTCAAGCCTGCATAAACTAAAGCACTGCTGGTGATCCCCTGCTCAATTTTCCCACCCACCCTCTACTTCATTGATCTGTTTTATTTTAACCTGATGATTTTAAGCTTCCCACCCTACTGTAAATCAAGCTTAATAAGCTCATCCCTTTCTACACTGCTATTGATATAGGTTCATAGGTTCATAGGTAGGTACTAGACTATCGGCCCAAGGGCCTACATAAGCCTAGCCAGCAAGGTTCCATAGCTTACGCCACCCAAGAAAGTTATTTTCCTATACCACTGTCCATCAGAGACACAGAAGGGATCCCCAGGGTGTATTTCCTATTTCCCATCCACTCATCAAGATTTTTCTTGAAGAGTGCTAATGAAGAACTACGCTTGACATGGATGGGTAGCTTGTTCCAGAGTATAGAAAGTCTCTGAGACAGGAATCTATCCCTCCAGCGTGTCCTGTTTATTGTGGTGACAAGGTTTAGGTCCCTAGAGCATGTAGCTCAGAGGGATTGGGATTTCTTTAGGTGTAGCATGTCCAACAGCTCTGGGTTTGACATAGCTTTATATGTTAGGCAGAGATACCTCGGAGTAGGCGATATGCTACAGAGTAAAGCTGGAGTTTGTTGAGGCAGCCAGTGTAGGGGCATTTGTTTGAGGCCAGTAATCCTCTTTGTGAGGTACTTCTGTGGCCTTTCCAGCTGCTGCAGATGTCTTGTGAGGTACATTCCAAAAAGGGGCATTGTACTCTATAATGGGTCTAATGAGTGTCGAGTAGAAGGGAACAATGACTTCTTTTTTCCTGGATGAGAACCCTTTTATGATGAGGTGTGTCATGTAGAAGGACTTCCTGACTACTGTGGCAATGTGACTATCAAAAGAGAGACTACTATCCACCTGGGTCCCAAGGTCTTTTATCACGCATTCGGTGTTAAGTAGATTGCTGCTTATGTGGTAGTTCATGGGTACAGAGTTTTAACCAAAGGGGATGACACTGCACTTTTTGAAATTGAGCTTGAGGCCATGGCTCTGACACCAGGCATCTGTCTCAGTGAGGCCCTTCTGTAGGATGTCCACATCATTTGGGGACTTAACTATGGCTCCTAGTTTGCAGTCATCTGTGAACTTCATTAGCCAGAGGCCTTCTGTGTTAGCCTGTATGTCAGAGAAGTAGATACCAAACAGGAGAGGTCCCAGGGCGGAACCTTGTGGTACTCCACTTGTCACTGCTTTGAGGTCAGATTTGGAGTCTGCAACTTTTACAGTGTGGGTTCTGTCAGTGAGCCAGTTGGCAACCCATCTTGTGACATAGGGATTTATACCTAGTTTAGTGAGTTTAGCTATAATTCCAGAATGGGGATGGTGTCGAAAGCCTTGGTGAGGTCAAGATAGGCTGTGTGAACCACCTTACCCTCATCCACGGCTTTGGTGACTGCCTCAAAGAAGTCGATCAGGTTCAGGAGGCATGATCTGCCTTTCACAAACCCAAACTGAGTGGGATCCAGAGTTTGGAGGTTACCAATGTCTTTGTTTATGAGTTCCATGATGATACGTTCCATGGCCTTGCAGACCAGGCTCGTCAGGCTAATAGGTCGATTGTTCCCAGGATCAGTGGTGGCTCCCCCTTTGTGAAGTGGGATAACTGTTGCTGTGCATATTCAGTGGGCACAAAGCCTGATGCAAGGCTATTATTGAACATGGTGCTTAAGTGGCGAGTCGGTTCGTTCTGAAGTTTGTGTAAAACGCAGCCTGGGATGTTGTCTGGTCCCATAGATGCTGTGTTTTTTGCTTTAGAGAGTGCAGCTTTTACCTGTGTAGTTGTGATTACAGGGACTCTGCATTCTTCCTGTATAGATATGGGCCCTTTAGGGGGTGAGAGGGGGGTAAAGTTAGCACTGAATCTATCTGCCAGGATCACTCCGCTCCCCTACTCTACCCCCAATTTCCACCCACCCCCAGTGCATCTACACTTATACTATCCCCTGCTCACCTGACCAATCTCCCCTCCAGTCAGCGTCCTCCTATAATTACACCCAACCACACCCAGGCTAAACTCCCTACCCAATTACCCAATCTTGAACCCACTATCCAACCCCTACCACAACTAACCTATTTACCTAAATCACATTACTGCTAAACACAATACCTCCACCCAGACAAATCATGCAGGGAATACTACCAGTACTACTACTAACTCTCACTACTCTTGCCTACACCACATCTACATACACTAACATACCATTAAACAATACCTTCCACATAACACATATTTACAGGCACACACCTACACACAAAGATATTGAAATCTGTTCCACACTATTTAATTATTGCTCATTATTTTATATATACAAACCACACACCACATTTTCTCTGAATAAACAAACAGTATCTAGAGTACATACAGACCTGGCATATGCCATAAAACTCAGTCTGTTCCTTAAAAAACATCTACTAATCTCAGGAGACATACACCCCAACCCAGGTCCAGACAACAAAATTCTCCCATACAAACAGAACTCAGACCTACTTATTATTAATCTAAACTCAGGAAGTATATCCAACAAACTACATGACCTACACACATTCATAGCACACTACTCCCTGATATACTAACCATTACAGAGACCTGGCTAAAACCCACCACCCAAAATGAAGAAATACTCCCCCCAGGATATAACATCCTAAGACTAGACAGAGATGCCAAAAAGGGAGGCAGAGTTGCAATTGTATTTAAAAACACACTTAACTTCCAGCCTCTGAGAACCCCAGTGCCCAAATTTCTGAATACTGAAATATTAGGCTCCATTATATCCCTAAAAACACAAAGAGAATCAACATCCTCTGCAGTTATATTCCTCCAGGAAATAATTCTCCCACAATAGAGGAAATTTTGCAGTGGGCTACAACCAACCTGCCCCAAGAAACTATCCTGTTAAGCGACCTAAACCTAGACTGGCTAGCCTGCAACTCCAACAATCCCTCAAACCATATTAGCTTATTTGGATTCTCACAATTAATCGAAGAACCCACCAGGGTTGACAAAAAAATCCAAAAAACATTCCATACTCGATTGGACTTTAATTAATTTCCCCAAAGAAAACTATCATGTGGGCTGCCTACCTGATGGACTCAGTGACCACTACCCCACATTCCTCCTTCGTAAACAGGTAAACATACCCAAACCCATACTATATAAAGAAACTAGAGATGACCACAAGTTAAATCCACAAATTCTTAACAGCATATTAGAACAATGCAACTGGCACCCATTGCAAACTCTAGCATTAGACCAGGCAGTGGAGTTCTTCAATAGTACTTTTATGAATGTTCTAAATACAGTTAGGAAACTTAGAACTAAAGTTAATTATGCCCCTTGGCTAAATAAAACCACAAAAGCCTTACTAAAAGCTAGAGACAGGGCCTGGAAAATCTGGAAAATGAATAACACCATACAAGACAGACAAAAGTATCAATAACTTCGGAATCAGGCCAAAAAAACAAACAAAAATGGATAAACAAAACTGCTTCCTACATATCCAAAACAAACATCCCAAAAACCTTCAAAAGTTCTGGCAAGCTATCAATTCCCTTCTGAAACCCGGAAAAACTACCACCCTAACTCCCAGCACCAATACTGACAATGACAGCATAGCTTCTCAATTTAACTATCACTTCACAGAATCTATTTGGTCATTATCCATGCAGCTATCTAACAATGACTCTACAATCACCCCCATTATAAATAACAATAATATACCTTCCTTTTCACTCTCACATGTACCAACATTCACAGTTAAAAAACTACTCTCAAAGCTGAAACCTACCACTCTTGCAACAGATGGTCTACCCACTAATTTCCTAAAATTAGCTGTAGAGTCCCTAGCCTACCCTGTCTCAATTCTTATAAACCACTCCATACGAGATGTCTACATCCCCCAACTATGGAAAGTGTCATATATTATTCCCCTACACAAAGTTGGCAACTCCTATGAGCTATCAAGCTACTGCCCCATTGCTATCTTATCCCCCCTTTCCAGGCTCCTGGAGAAAAGTATTCACTCCCAAGTGATGCACTTCTTAACCTCACATAATCTCCTCTCCTTCATACAGCATGGCTTCCGTCCAAACCATAATACAGCTACTGCTCTTCTCTTCTTTACCAACCAGGTAATCCAACTTAGAAATGACAACAACTTTGTATCAGCTGTATTCTTAGATCTCTATAAGGCATTTGACATGGTCCCACATAACCTACTTTAGGACACTCTATCCACCATGTCCTTTGCCCCCTCCACTCCTGCCTGGTTCAAAAACTACCTCTCTGACAGAAAATAGTCAGTCAAATGGCAAGGTGTACTATCACCCCAACTACCCTCTACCATAGGTGTTCCACAAGGATCAGTACTGGGTCCTCTACTATTCACCATTTTCACCAACAAACTACATACCTCCACCCTGCGTGCATCACTGATACAATATGCAGATGACTCAACCCTAATCTGCTCAGCCCCATCCATAGCTACTCTACAAAAGCTGACCCAAGAGTCCTTCTGCTCCGTGGAAAAATGGATTACTGATATCCAACTAATTCTAAACCCAACAAAATCAAATTACTTCTTTTCATCCCCAACAAATCCAGAAAAACACCTCTTTCCTTCAGTATCACCTCCAAAAATAGAACCACAATCTCTCCCTCTCCCATACTAAGCTACTTGGTGTTGAAATAGATAAGGACCTTAATTTTGATGTCCATATCTCTCAAACCGTTAAGAAAGTACATAAAAAACTAGGAACTTTATACAAACACAAAAACTTCCTATCAGACCAAGCACGAATCACCCTAGCCCAAACCCACCTTTTGTCTACCCTATTGTATGTATCACCAATCCTAACCACATCAGGAAAACTGACCTAGACAAACTAGAATCTTGTTACAATAAGATTGCAAAATTCACAAATAACTCCACTTTTAGAAGCCACCACTGTCTTGCCCTAAAGGAGTTACAGTGGTTAGAACTCCCTCAAGTAATCAGTTACCACCATCTAGTGCTCACCTTTAACATACTAAACAATCCCCACAAAACTCCAGCCTTAAACCAACTACTGAACCAATATTCAGCAAACCGTCCACTATGCTCATCTAATAATACCATGCTCTGCATATCCCAAGCCAACAATACTGCAGGGAAAGCTCTTCTCTCTCATACAATTGCTAGGAAATGGAATAACTTCCCCCAAAATATCTCTTCTGCATCATCTATCATAATGTTCAAAACATTACTTAGGTCACACCTCTTGCAATCCTGGCTCTGTCCTTGCATCACATAATGCTTGCCTGCTCTCCACCAATTCTTCCTACATTCCTCTCTTCACTGCTCACTTTCTCTCTAATACTGTTGCCAAACACTGCCATATATGGCCTACTATATGTAAATTGTTATATCTTCTGTGATATATCTTTTAATAGCATTGGTAAAACTGGTGTTTTTCTCTCCCAGTTTCTGCCATCCAGGGTCTGCTATGTTTAAATTAAGTTTGCTTGGAAAAAACATTGTAAATTTTATACTGATTGTAAGATTTTATTCTTTTAATTGTAAAATTACCAGTGTACATATTATTTGATGTGGAGCTTTTCTCCCCGGGCCTCCGCTGTAAATGGACCTCGTCCAGTCAGACTTTCCCAGTAAACAAATGTAAAATAAAAATAAAAATAAAAAATGTTGGCAATATCAGTTGCTTCTGTAATTTTCGTGCCTTTGTGCTGTAACTCAGAGCAGATCTGGGTGTTGCCATCTAGATTCTTAACATAGTTATAGAATGCTTTGTGGTTGTCCTTAGATTTAGTGGTGATTTTGTTTTCATAGCTAGCTTTGGAAGATCTTATAAGGGATCTCAGCTTCTTACTGAGGCTGACCAGGGAGCACCCCCACTCATGGGATTTTACTCTCTTTTGCAACAGTTTCTTCCTTCTGTTGTACAGTTTGTTTATGGCAGGGGACCACCAGATTGGCTTCCTTTTTTTGGTGGATAGTGTCTTGGTTCTGTTTGGGATAGCACAATCCCTGCACTCGTGTAAGTGCTTATAGAGTGCATTTGTGTATGATTCAGCAGTTGTAATTGTATTGTCCATCTGCATGGGTGTCATGAAGTTCACCACTTCTGTCTTAAGAAGCATGAAGTTGGCTTTGGAGAAATTTTTTACTGTGGTTTCCTTAATGGGGGGTGGGGCAGGATGTGGATATCAAGGGTGATAAGATTATGGTCGGATCGGACCAACGAAGGGTTGACTTCAGGTGTGGAACACCTGTCACTCATGTTGGTAATGACTAGGTCTAGGATATTGTTGCCCCTAGTTGGGGTGTGGATAAGTTGATCTAGGGCATTGGAGTTTATGAATTCCAGAAAGCATTGAGCTAAGGAGTTGGTACACGAGTAGTTTTCCCAGATTATGGTGGGGTAGTTGAAGTCGCCCATTATTAGGGAGTTTGGTTGAACCCTAATATTTTCCAGTACATCAAGAAAAGAGGAATGTGAATCCTGGGGCATGGTGGGGGATCTGTAGCAAGCTACAATTTGGATTGCAGTTTTGCCCAGAGTTAGTTGCACTTGGATAACCTCGGATGCATTATGCTGAGCAACTAGCCTGGAGATATGGATATCCTTAATGAACATGGACACACCTCTGCCTTTTGTGTTTCAGTCCAGGTTACATGGCCGAGAAATGTGGTCTGAGTTATAGCCTGGTAGTGCAGGGGTGCTCTCTGGAGCCTTGAACCAGGTCTCAGTCACTGCACAGATATCGATGTTCTCCATTTTAAGGAGTGCCTCGAGTGAGTGCATTTTGAGATTTAGACTTCTAGCATTGAGTAGCATCTTGAATTATTTATTTGCCTTTCCTTGTACTTATATTGAAAAAGTTAATATTGCTTCACATTGTCTGTTCTACTGATTTACTTGCTCTGAATTCATTATCTAGCTAGTTGTTGGATAAAGTAGTGTATTTTTACACTCTAGCAAGCACTTGTTTTTACATCATGAGGTCAGTGGATTTTTCATCTCGTGCCTTGTGAGGTAGCCTGGCCTGTTTAAATTAGGGAAACACTTGAGATTTCTGAATGTGGTTTTATTGGCTGGAAGGCTTATTGATCAGCTTATCTTGTTTTTAGTGCCTTTAAAAATTCTGTATAATTGAGTGTCTCTTGGCTAATTTATAAAAAGCAAAGTACTTTTATTGAATAATCATACTTTTATAATCTGTTTAAAGTACACTGCTGTATCCGTATCTTTATGTTTGTGGTAGCATTTAACTCTGGACACTTCTTTACCATTCTTTTAAATTAAGAGGACTGGGATTATTCATCTAGTGGCAGAAGGTGTTTACCTGATCTATCTAATCTGGAAACACACAAAAGGGGGCTATGTATTTTTTTTCACTTTTCTTATATACTGTGACTGTACTATAGCAGTTTGAAAAAAACTATACTGTCTGCTACTGCTTTAAGTAGTTAATTGCACTGTATTACATTGTATCTGCTAACTGTAGGAATGTTGTAGGTAATTTGTGTGTTCATGATACACTTCGGATCTAAACCAGCAATACTACATGAAGATGGTGGTTTTCTGCATCCTAGTGGTGAAAGTGTGATGATCTAGCCTTTCTGAGTTGGAGATTGCTGGTGGAAGGCTTATTGTGTCCATTCCTGACTGGTAGTTAGCTTAAATCTTGCTTCTCTTTGCTCTTATTTAATTATTGCTTTTGTGCAGTGCTGGTCTTCTCACAGCAGCAGTTAGCAGTGCCCTGTATAGAAGCAAAGGTCTAGAAGCTCAGTTTTCCCTAAACAGCTGTCAGTGAAACCCTTCCAAGCTTTTCTACTGCTCTAGGAGCAACTCAGTTGTGCACTGAGCAGCATTGCCTTATTGATCATCTTTAGCCTACACAAAGTATAGGTGCCTCTTGTTGTCTCGGCACTACAAGCAAAGTCCTGTAAATTAACCCATTCCCTTCCCTATTAAAACATACAGTAAGAAACTGTCATGGACAGACAGATTCCCATCATCTATCTGGCCAGCCTGATAGATGTGGGCATCTTGAGGTAATGTAACAATTGTCTCATGTATACAGACAACCACTTACTCCTGAAACCAATAAATATTTTATGTGAGAGTTATAGTTACACTACAAAATTGGAGTGAAGACTCTCACATAAGGACAAACTGAATTCTAAACAGGTTATCAACACACACACACATTTCCCACACTAAATAAAGCATGAAACATAAACCCACATATGCATTGGTACTCACTAGTACTTACCAAAAGATCAGAGGCCTCCCAAATGAAAACCACTTATGCACATAACAATGAAAAAACAACAAAACACATAATAACACATGCACACTAGTGTCTCAACAAAGAAGCCCATAAGGTGTAACAGCACAAAATCTATTGTACTGATCATTAGTCACTCCATTGTGAGACACACAGATGTTCCCCTTACCAGGCAGGATAAGGTGCAGGTTATAGCTAGCTGCCTGTCAAGTGCCAGGATCCGTCAAGTTACTCAAGCACTCAAGTCACTCAACCACAAGTACTGATATGACTCTGTCAAAGTCCATGTGGGGGCGAATGGCTTGAGACATACCTCTCTAGACTATATGAAAAGTGACATGACTGAGCTCTCAGATTATGTGTCACAGGCAGGTATAAGCCTAGCCTTAAGCAGCATTCCACCTTCTCCAAAGATCATGCCACAATAACACAAACAAAAAAAGTATTAACTTTAACAATTGGCTTAGCTTCTAATGTCAGTCCAAGGGATCCAATATCTGTCAGACTGGGAAGACATGGCTGAAAGGCCACATTGCTTTGCCAGAGATGGTCTGCACCTGCCTCCTCTAGGCTTTCAGATACTGTCAAAAGCATTAGCTAGGCCTATTGTGCATTTTTTAGGCAGTATCAAAATAACCAAACTCCCAACATAACAACATCCTCTCCAGATAAACTTAAGGTATTGCTACTTAATACTAGGAATCTTAAGAAACTACACTCCTAAAAGCACTCCTTACTTTAGAAGATACTAACATCTCTGCAATCACTGAGACACGGTTCAAAGACACAGAAAGCACCAGTAATGCAGGGCTAAAATGCCTTAAATATGTTCAGACCACAAACTGAGCATGAAAGAACCAAATGAGGAGGTGTAGGTATCTTCATTAAGGATAAATATGCCTTGAGACTGGTCAGACATTATAACTCTTTTGAGCTACTCCATATCCAATTAACTACAGGCAAAGCCCCCTTACACATCATAGCTAGATATAGGTCCCCCATCATGAAACAAGAAAAGTATACTGCATACCTGGACATACTGGAGTTACTTGCCATGCAGCCCACCAACTTACTCATCGGATATTTTAATTGTCCTACCATCGACTGGGAAACATACATGACCACAGACATGGTGGCTCAGAGGTTCTTGGACTTTGTCAGTGCAAATGCTCTGGAACAGCTAGTCAGCACACCTACAAGAGGGTCAAATGTCCTTGACATAGTACTCACTAACATGGGAGAACATTGTACCCCCCCACATGTGATGTCCTGTGGTATAATCGGACCATAAATCAGTCTCGCCCAGTGTAATTATAAGACTAGATACCCCATCATTCTCAAAAACACTTAAGAATTTTTCAAAGACAAATTACCTCCTACTAAGTGATGGTATAAGAAGTTTCAATGCTCCCTCAAACATGAATAACATGGACTCCTATGCAGAGGTGTACACTAATGCTGTTTCAACATTTTGGGTCAATTATACAGTGTTCGCTATGTTAAGCATTTGCTGTTATAATATAGACCCTATTAAAACAACACCTCTTTGTAAAGTCAAAGGTTCACGTATATAAAAGCAAACATTTGGCACTTTTGTCAGGTTATAACTATGACTTCTTCAGAATCCAATCATTAAATACAAAACAAGGGTTTAAAATCACCCTCCAAGCAAGTCACGTGATCTCAATAAACCAATAGCATTAATCCCAACATGATATCTAGCAAAAAAAAACAGTATCCAAAAACACAAGCAACATAATAACAACATATTATATAAATACATTTCAACAATTAATTAAAATAAAATTACAAATCTACACTTTGTAAAATATCAATCTCAGAATACTTAAAATAGAGACATGATCATTCAGGCCAGGATAAACCATGGCATTAAGCTTGATTTGCCACAAAACTTCGTGTTGTTCAGTTAAATCTCCCCATGCCCCACCCCTTGCATACTTCTCAACTGTACAGATTTTCACAGAATGTCCAGATTTTTACCTCATATTTCTGTTCTTTTTCTCATAAAATTGTGGTTTTCTGGCAAATCACTGAGGGTTGAAGTCAGAAAATAATGACATATATTTGGGTTTCAGACTTTATACTCTTCAGAAAATTCATGCTGATACAAAACCTGTTATTCTATCAACTTTCCAAGTTTGTAAGAGCAATATTTAAAAAGTGTCCCTATTTTGGGCCTTTGTCCCCCCATTATTTATGTCTTTGTCCACATTTCTTGATCTAAGAGGTTGAGAGGTATGACTTGGCTTTTTAAGTACATTATCTAACCCCCCCAAAAAATCATATTCAGGATTGTGCAAAACATGTTTGTACAAAGAATTGTTATTATTTTTGTTCCTAATATCATGGTTATTTTCATAGATTATGTCTCTAAACTTCCTTTTGGTTTTCCCTATATAGAACTTACTACATTGTTGGCATAAAGCTAAGTAAATCACCCCTACTGAATTACAAGTACAATGAAAGGGTGTTTTTATCTTAGGTTCATAGGCTCATAGGTTCATACTAGGCTGTCTGCCCTGGGGCAATTATAAGCATAGCCCGATTCTGTATGGCTTACGCCACCCCTTGATTTGAGTATACTGTGCCCTTTTTAAGGTTTAGTTTACTGTGCCTCTGTCTAATAGTGACACGGGAGTAATCCCTGGGACAAACCTACGATCCCCCATCCACTTATCGAGATTCTTCTTGAAGAGATTCAGTGAGGTGCTCTGCCTCACATGAACTGGAATTCTATTCCAGAGCGAAGGGAGCCTCTGGGTTATGAACCTGTCCCTCCAGCAAGTTTTATTTATTTCTATGCTGAGGTTCAAGTCCCTCGAGCGTGTGGCTCTAAGGGATTTAGATTTACTGAGGTGGAGCATGTCCATTAATTCTGGATTTGACATAGCTTTGTATGTCAGGCATAGATCACCTCTAAGTAGGCGGTATGCAACTGAGTAGAGCTGAAGTTTTTCTAACCGAGCAGCATATGGCATCTGTTTGAGACCCTTGATCCTCTTGCTGAGATACTTTTGGGGTCTTTCTAATTGCTGCAGGTGTCGGGTAAGGTACATCCCAAAAGGGGCATTGTATTCTATGATGGGCCTGATGAGGGATGAATAAAGGGGCACGATTACCTCTGTTGATCTAGATGTGAAACCCTTCGTGATGAGGTGGGCTATGTAGAAGGTCTTTCTAACCACTTTGGCAATGTGGTTTTCAAAGGAGAGATTGCTATCAACTTGGGTCCCCAGGTCCCTAATAACTTTCTCTGTACTTAATGGGTTTCCACCTATGTGGTAATTTGTGGGCACATTGTTTTTGCCAAAGGGTATGACTATACATTTTTTGGCATTTAGCTTTAAACCATGGTGCTGGTACCAGTTATCTGTCTCTGTGAGACCTTTTTGAAGGATGTTTGTGTCAGCTGGAGAGTTGATTATGGCGCCCAGTTAGCAGTCGTCTGCGAACTTGGTGAGCCATAGTCCTCCCACGTTTGCCTGTACCTCGGAAAAGTATATACCGAACAAGAGTGGTCCCAGGACAGACCCTGTGGGATGACACTTGTGACTGGTTTCGAGTCTGACATGGCTCCAGCAACTCTCACTCTGTGGGTTCTGTCTTTGAGCCAGTTTGCGAACCATCTTGTGACATAGGGGTTTATATTTAAGCTGGATAGCTTATCTATGATGCCCGAGTGGGGTATTGTGTCAAATGCCTTTGCAAGGTCCAGATAGGCTGTGTGGACTTCCTTCCCTTCATCTATGGCTTTGGTGACTGTTTCAAAGAAGTCAACCAGGTTCAAAAGGCAGGATCTGCCCTTGACAAAGCCGAACTGGGTAGGATCTAGTGTCTGTAGGTCCCCAATGTCTTTGTTTATGAGCTCCATGATGATCCTCTTCATAGCCTTGCAGATTAAGCTAGTCAGGCTTATGGGGCGATAGTTTCCAGGGTCCGTAGAGGCTCCACCTTTGTGGAGTGGGACCATTGTTGCTGTATGCCATTCTGTGGGCACATATCCTGTAGTGAGGCTGAGATTGTATAGCTGTTTTATTCGAGGGATTAGTTCCTCTTGCAGTTCATGTAGGACACAACCTGGGACGCCATCTGGTCCCATGGAAGCAGTGTTTTTTGCTTTGGAGAGGGCAGCCTTCACCTGAGCATCTGAGATGTTTGGGAGGCAGCCCTCTGCCGGGATAGATACTTGCTCTTTTGGGGAGAAGTTTGCACTGAACCTGTCTGCCAGGATATTGGCAATGTCTGTGGCTTCAGTGTATTTTTGTCATTTAGAATCAACTCAGAACAAGTCTGGGAGTTGCATCCCAGGTTTCTAACATAACTGAAAAAGCCTTATGATTGTCTTTGGTGTCCTGTGCAATTTTTCTCTCGAAGCTGGCCTTGGAGGATTTTATGAAGGATCATAATTTTTTGCTAGTACTGATCAGAGATGCCTTCCCTATTAGGGATTTTGCTCTATCATGTAGTAGCTTCCTCCTTCTGTTGTACAGTTTATTTATGGCAGGGGTCCACCAGACTGGATGCCTGCCTTTGGATGATTGGGTCTTGGTTTTGTTTGGGATAGCATGATCCATGCATTCCTGGAGATGTCCGTAGAATGCATTTATATAGGATTCTGCAGTTTGGGCTGTAGTTTCCACTGGCCCTGGGACCTTGAAGGATTCCACTTCGGTTTTGAGAAGTGAGAAGTTTGCTTTTGAGAAGTTTTTCACTGTGGTTTTCTGGGCTGGGGGTGGGGTCAGGATGTGGACATCCAGTGAAATTAATTTATGGTCTGATCTTACCAATGAGGGATATACTTCTGGTGTGGAGCATAGAGTCCCCATGTTGGTAATGATCAGGTCTAGTATGTTGTCCCCTCTTGTGGGAGTGGTGACTAGTTGTTCCATAGCATTTGAGTTTATAATTTCCAGGAATCTTTGGGTTAAGGTGCTGGGGCTTGAGTAGTGCTCCCAGTCAATGTTTGGGTAGTTGAAGTCACCCAATATAATGGTGTTCGGAGATATCTTCATGTTCTCCAATGTTTTCAGGAAAGCCGAATGGGATTCCTGACTTTGAGAGGGTGGTCTGTAGGATGCTATAAACTGAAAAGCAGTCTTGCCCATGGTTAGTTGCACATGGATGGTCTCCACATGGATGGTCTCCGATACTTCGTGCAATGCCACTAACCTGGAGGTGTGGATATCCTTGATAAATATGGAAACTCCCCCTCCTTTTGTGGTTCGGTCTGGGTTTTGGGGGCGAAAAGCATGATACGAGGTATAGCCTGGTAGTGCTGGGGTGCTCTCTGGAGCCCTGAACCAGGTCTCTGTCACTGCACAGATATCGATGTGCTCCATACTGAGGAGAGCTTCGAGTGCGTGCATCTTGAGGTTAAGACTTCTGGTGTTTAGCAGCATTACCCTTAGTTTCTTGTTCCTTGTGCTGTCTATGGGGGTGGGTTTGACTTTTGAGCCTTGCCTAAAAAAGGCACTATGGGGGTGGCAAGAGCCTTTGCCAATATCCGAAAGTCCAGTGGTGACAGGTGCAAGCCGACCCTAGCAAAGCAATGTGGCTTGTCGAGCATGTCATCCCAGGCTGACAGACACTGGATCCCCTTTGAATGACACCAAAATTTTAGCCAATTGTTAAAATTGATCATTTTGTCTTTGTACTGTGGCATCATTCTAGGTGAGGGTAAGATGCTGCTCAAGGTCAGGGTCATACCAGCCTGGGCTACATGATCAGAGAGCTTCTCTATGTCTCTTTTCATGTAGTCCAGGGAGGTATGTCAGGTCATTCACACCAGCATGTACAATGACTGAGTCATATTTGTATTTGCTTTGGAGTGACCTGAGTGCTTGCGTTATGTGTCGGATCCTAGCACCCGAAAGGCAGCTCACCGTGACCTTCTCTTTATTCAGCCTGGTGAGTGGGACGTCAGTGTGTCTGACAATAGAGTCACCTATAACAAGAGTATCAGGTGTGTTATTCAGCCTTAAGGGCTGTGGCTGCTTGGCACACTGACTTTGTGGGTTATGTGTTGTGTGTGTTTTGTTTTGAGGTGGCGTTTGCTTGGATGTCTGCTTTGGAGGTCTCTGTTGCTTAGGTAGATTTTTATTTAGAGCCTCCGAGTATGTTTTTGTGTATTTATGTGTTTGGTTCGCTGATGTGGTGGGACTATGTGATACTGGAATTGTGTTGTGTGAGGTTACCTTCTCCTCCTGACTGGTTACACCAATTTTGAGATGTGAGAGCTCAGCCTCCAGTTTGGCTAAATAGTTGCATCTCTCACATATATTTGAACCTGTTTGGAGGAGGAGAGGGTTGTCCGTGTACATGAGACAGTTGTAACATTGCCTCAAAATTCCCAGATTCACCAGCTGGAATGGAGAGGAAACCATTGACTGACCTTTGGACATGCTAGAGTAACAGGGAAACTGAATTTAAGACGGACCAATAGAGGACAGGGTAATCGTAGAGAATATAAGAGTAAGTAGTGCTTATGGTTTAATAGTGCTAACTTGTAGGATTACTTAATTGGACCAGTGAAGGGCCTTAGAATAAGAATATGGTGTTTAAATTGAGAGATAGAGCAGTTCTAAGGGAAAAAGTGAAGAGCAGACTTTGTGGAGCCAGGAATAGTTTAAATCGAATCAGGCGACACTGCCCGTTATTGCGCTATGCTCAGAAATGCGCAAAACTGTGCAAAAGAGGGTTTTAAGAGAGGAAGATAAAGGAGTTTTGGAATTGACCCAAAATGGCCAATAAAACTACAGTATTATCTCAAGAGAGCAGGTCATCTCACAAAAACTGACTCCTTTCCTAACACAAAGCTACAATGGAAACAGAAGCTCCACTTAAAATGCCATGTGGTTTGTTGCTAATCACTAAATCAGTGCTCTCAGCTGTCTCTAGATATTTTTAAGTAATTTCCCTTTTCTACACACTATTTAGGTCCATTCTCATACAATTCACCCAGACCGTCAAAATATGAAAACATTTTCCAGTTCTTAATCAAAACTGACTACATGTTCTCAAGTCTACGTCTAAATTTCAAAGTTTCAAAGCTTCGAATTTCTTCTGGCCGAGACCATAAGATCAAAGTTTTGAAACTTTGAACTGTTTAAATGGAGATCGTCATATAGCATGGAATGGTATATTTACCATTTTCCTTGCTGTAGTGTGATCTTGGAGTTGGCATATTTAATTAGCAGGGAGTGTTGGTGGTACAGGGGGGCTTGCACCCCTGCAAAAACTTTTAAAAAAAGATTTTTTTATTTATTTTTTTTTAATTTCCATTTTGGAGTTTCAAAACTTTGATCTTATACCTACCATAAGAAATTTGAAGTTTTAAAACTTCAAAATTTAGAAGTAGACCCATATCCTCGTGGTCATTGGTAAAATCAATAATATTGGAATGGGTAAGTTCCCCAATTAGAGGTCTTGTCAAGTCCTGCAAAGCTAATTATGAAGTAAAAATAGTCACCATAGCTAAGGATAATCCAAGGGCAGGATTCACGAAGCATCCGTGTAAGAGTTATAACTCATACATGGAGGCTGCAGTTAAACGGAGTGATGTCAGCATGCTCTGCATATTCATTAGAGCATGCTGAATCACACCTAAGGCTAACACAGTCCGTGTAAGACAGTAGGGGGCGTGTCCGTAGGCCGAGCCCTGTAAGCGGACATGCCCCCAGAAGAGTAAAAGTGCCCAAAGTAAACACCCATGCCAGAGTCCATGGAAATGTGAATAAACACAGCACAACACATGTCCCCAGAGACTACGAACATAAAATCTACAAATGAACATCGCATAATTTTTTTTTAAATTGTAAAAATGTTTAACCGTGAGTGCGCTCGTTTGCACGGGTGTGCCCGTAGCGCAGCTACAGCTAGCAGTCAGTGGGAAAGCATATAAGAACTAAATATGCAAAGTAAGCCAAGAAGCAATAGCGTAGTGGTAGAGATGTTGGCTGAAGAGCAGGCATTCATGGTTCAAGCCCCCACAACACCAATTTTTATTTTTTGCAAAATAAGCAAGAAACAAGTCCCTGACAAATATGTACACATAAAATCACATTTTATGTAAAATGTAATGAAATAGCCCATTAATATTGAACAAATGTGAGGTAACAAAACAATAAAAAATGCCAGATGTGCCCATAGCTGAGCTACAGTTTAACAGGGTGTGTGCATCTGCCCGTAGGTGAGCAGTGGTTTAACTGGTGCAAAATGAGTGCCCGTAGCTGAGTAGTAGTTTAACACGCTAAATCTATGTGCCCTTAACTGAGCTGAGCGTAATATGCATGCTGATAGCCAAATGAGGCTTAAAGCAGCGTACCCCATTTGCGCGGAGCTGTGCACCGGGCTAACAAGCTAACTGACGGGCAACGTTGAGCAAGCCGTATCAAAACTGCCTTTACACAGACACACCCCTCAGCTTGTCTAGACAGTCATAAAAAATAAAAAGTAGTGGCCAGGTTAAAACCCAGGATACTATACACCATAGTCAAGGTACTGAACCACTAAGCAATGACAGCCGTACCTATAAATGCAATAATAGCTAATATATAGGAATGAATACAAACTGGAGAATGACAATGCAGGTTTACTGAAGTTGATACAATTCCAAAATGGCCAATCACAGATATGTGCGGGGAAAATGGACTATATAAGCCCCATAGGCGGGAATACACAGCATAAACGATTGTAGAACTGAACTGCAGCCAGAATGACAGGAGTAGGAGAGGGTAGTTGCTTTCGAGCACAGAGGTGAGGCGTTGAGGAGTCCAGGTACATGGTCTGGCTCCAAGTCCACAATCATGAGGCCCAACTCATGCAGGGCCAGGTCCTCTGGGGAGCATACAGGGCTGAGGCGTGGGACCGGTTGGCTCATGATCTCACCAGTGCCACAGGGATTCCAAGGACTGGTGAGCAGGTCCTTCACCACCATGTGGACCTGAAGAGATGCAAGCAGGACCAACTGAACCTTTGGATCCAGGAGGCCCGGCAAATGCCCAACGCCCCACTACTGAGTAAGTTGCATTTAATTATGTATGTAAGAAATTAAACTAGCTGATATTATGGAGATGTGTATTCCAATATTACTTCATTTATATTACAGCTGCAGGTGTCCGTTCTGCGAACTGCAGAGCCTATGGCAATAGGCTGGTGCAGTTGCGCCACCAGACAGGTCAGTAATCCACTACCAGTAACTGTAAAGAAATATAAAAGTATGACAGTCAGCAAAAGAGTGCAGTGTAGTCACTAAGGAATAAAATGTGCAAGTAACAGTGTGAAAGTGTTTGCTTGATTACAAAAGTGTGTTGCAGCCTGTAAGCCAAACAGAAAAATGAAAAAATGTCTGACATAAATTCTGAAATAAAAATGCCCCACCTGTAAGAAAATAGTACACAACCTGCAGCAGGCTGAAAAGTATAGCTGCAGAAGATGATGAAATCACATGTGTGAAATATATCCCTGTTGAAATACTGAAACATGACAGAAGTGAGACTGCTGGAAAGGATTGTAATAACTACAGGTAAAACATGTCAATAAAGCCTAGAAGTAAGTACCATCCTGAATAGTAAAATGAAAACAAGTGAGAGAGTGTGAGAAAGTGTCATGAATCCAGCAATACAGTAGTAATAACCCCTGAATAAAGTATACTGCAGTCAGTACAGAATGAAATGCATGTGAGAATCCAAACCAAACAGCGAAATCTGTTCAAAGTGTTGCTGCATCTGGAATGTGTATCCCAAAATCTGGATATGTTGTTCTCAGTCTGCAATATGCAGATAGTATGATTGTCTGATATATCAAACATCCACACTTGTCTACAGCTATATAAAGCAAATGTAGCAGGGTGATGTAGCTGAACAAAGGTAGATATGAATGTGTATGAAGAACAATAAAATGTATATTGATGTTGCAGTAACAGTCCTATCACCAAGTTGAAATAGTTATCATATAGGAAACTGTACTTAGAACAGTAGTGTGTATATATGTGCAGCTATTAGAAATGTACAGCATATGTACTGGTATTTGAAGGTGTTAATATTATTTTCTTCACCCCACCCTATAACCACATATAACCCATTCCACATGAAAATGGTATGTGCAATCACAATTAACACCCCTGGACATTTGTCCTGTTGGGTCATATATATTTTCATGTCCGTTGATGCATCTGCCCTGTTCATACATCCAAACCTGATGGCCTGTTGCCATCAATCAACCCTGCATGTTGTTGGACTGTGTATTGCTGTTCAAATTATGCATGTGTTATGCTCGCTGTTCAATGGTGTGAATATCTGGGTGTTTGGTTAATGGGAATACTAATGCATACTGTTACAACTAATTGTGAATGGTATTATATGTCACTAACCCAAACTGTCATGACATAATGCAAAACATAGGATGACAGGGAAGGCGGGTTCCAGCGGACCCACCTCTCCCACCTCAGCTGGCGAGTGCACCTGGCACTAGTGCCGAGTCTGGACCCTTCTCCGGTGGCCCTGTGCCACCTGCAGGTGGAAGCGCTGCAGGGGATGGAGCTCGCCCCCCCTCTGCAAGTGTGGCCGAAGGAGAACCACCACTCACCCTCCGTAGCATCCGGACTGTGGTGCGTACGGAGATTCGGGACTCTGTTCTCGAGCACCTACACCAGCTTGAGGCACGGGTGGCACAACTTACGGGCATGCCTGTTGCCCGGCCTACACAGCCTCCAGCACAGCCCCATCCTGGGCAGTGAAGGAACAGTGGCAACTGCCTATGGGTGGGGATATCAGTTCCACTGTTGCCATCAGTGGGCTCATGGGCTCTGGATATCCAAATCTCCGTCCCTGTCAATTGTGTAACCCCCCCCCACACGTGTCATACACCGCCCCTGTATGCGTCTTGTTTGTCTTGTCTGTTTACCTACCCAACCTACCTCCCCAGCTGTACCGACTTCCTTCACCTGATATACCACTCTCACCTGAAAAAAAAAAAAAGGGCACTCTGTACCCACAAAAAAATTATGCCCCATACATAGCTGCCCATTCCACACACATGTCTGCTGGACATGGAAACTATCAATTACAATTGGCTGTACAACAAGTATTATTGTTGTCCTAACACCTCTCTCAGGGGTGGAAGGTTTCAAATGTCACACCAAATTACATACATATGCACAGCTGTTGCTGATGAAGAAATGGGCATCTATGGGCCTTACCTACATCCCTCCTGCAAATCCCAAGTTTGTTTCCCTACTGTCTTACCCTCTTTGTGACCCCTTTTTCACCACTTTCCTGTCTCCCTATTTTCATTTCTTTCAAAGAAAATAGTGCGGGTGTGCACCAGAGTAAGCACTGTTAAGCGGTTGTAAGCGGGTGTGCGCGTGTGTGTGCATGGAGCTAACCGCCAGTGCGCATGCGTGAGCTCCACGCAAACCAGCGCTAACCTGGTTACAACTGCTTAAAAGTTCCTTAGTCACTTTGATTGACAGGTCCTGTACTCAGTTCAAAAGCAAAATAAAATCCCACTGTCAGTTCCGAACCCAGGACCTTGGAAACAGTAGTCTGTATGACCTACCACTAAGCTATGACTCTTATACAAGAACATTGTGCTAAAATAAATATAACATGTAATAGTAGGTATGAATGTAAAGGGAATATAGGATGTGTAGCACCCAAAGCATGTCATGTAGAATTACTGTCAAAACTACTGGATTCCCATAATAGTAGTGTGTGAACAGAAACAGCCATGCTAGTTGGTAGCTTGTAGGTAATAATGTCAGTTAATGTACATATATAAATGTATATATATGTATATATATATATATATATATATATATATATATATATATATATATATATAAATATATATATATATATATATATATAGTTGTAGGTGTCATTGTGCATACACACTTACTACAGGGAACAGGAGAGAGGAATGGAGAAATGGGAATCTACAACACAGTGTGAATCATGAGAGAGATACTAACCTTTACACTCACAGAACAGTGTCCACAGCATACCAGCATGGTCCCCGCCCTTACAATCTGAAAGGGCAACGCCTATCTCACATACCCTTTTATAGCACTGACCTGAAATCACAGTGAGAACTGCAATCAGTACACAACTGGCTGTATGCAATTAGCAAATGCTGGCTTACAATTGGTGCAGAGGCCATCACATGGACCTATGCAGATACCTACGAAAGCATCCTGTACTAACACTCCACACATGCAATACATTCATTGCACTGTCTGGAAGCAGACAGAGGGAGAGAGAAAACTGAGAGAGAGAGAAAAAATAAAAAATACGCTACACACTGTGACTTTGTGACTCTAAGTTGTCAGCAGTGACAGTAGCAGCAGGAATCAGAAGCAGTGGTAATGCAACCAGCTGCGACAAACACAGGTAATGCAAAGTAGCAGGTTAATAGTGTGCATACTGTGAACCCTCCAAATGTGTCATAGGTCTGTATCTATAGGTATGTCCATGTGATATGTTGTGTTTACGTAGTTCCACCAAAAGGGGATGACTATACATTACATGTCAATCAGTGTTAGGCCATGATCCTGGCAGCAGTTGTCTGTGCGTTGCCCTCAGCAATGGCTGTAGTGACTGCTTTGAAAGGTCAGCCAGGTTCAAAAGGCAGGATCAGCCCATCACAAAGGCACACTGGCTGGGAACAAGTGTCTGCAGGTACCCAATATCACTGCATATGCATCCCATACTGCATAAGTCCATAGCTTAGCAGACCAGGCCGGTTATGCATATGATGTGGTAGTTCTCACGGTCAGTCGAGGTGCCTCCTTAGTGGTGTGGGACCACTGTCACTGTATGCCACTGTCCAGGTACATATCCTGTAGTACGGCCAAGATAAATTATCAGTGTTATATGTGGTTGTATGTCCTCTTGGAGTGCAGGTAGCACACATCCAGGGATACCATGAGGTCACAGTGATGCTGTGTGTTCTGCTTTGCTGAGGGCAGCCCTCACCTGGACATGTGAGATGATAGGGAGGTTACATACAGCTGTGATAACTATTTCAACTGGTGGGGGAGAAGGAGGGGGGATACATGCACCGAACCTGTCTGCAAGACTGTTGCCAATATCTGTGTGTTTGGTGAATGTTAAGTAGGTGTGTATTAACACAGAGCATATCTGAGGCATTTGGTCCATATATGTAACATAACTGAAGAAGGCCTTGTGGTCATCCATAATGTTTGTGGCCATTTCCCTCCCAGAGTAGGCTGTGGACATTGTTATGAGGGACCGTAGCATAGTACCAGTGCTGACCACAGATGCCTTCCCTTAATGTGAATCTGCTCTGTCCTGCAGTAGCCTCCTGCTGTTGTTATACAATCTGCCTCTGTCTGGGGTCCACCGGACAGGATGCCTAACCTTTGTGCATAGGGTCTGGGTTAGAAATGTGTGTGCAAGTTCCATGCAATCTGTGGCATGTCCATGGTAAGCATTTGCAAAGGGGTCAGCAGTGTGGGTTGTGGCTTCCACTGGCCCAGTGTGCTGCATGGATACCATCTCAGTCCTAACAAGTGAATAACTGTCTAATCACATGCATATCAAAGTAGTCTACTGTGCTGGTGGTGGTGGTGGGATATGTATATCCAGGCCGAGTAACTTATGTCCACATCACACTAGTGGATGGCGTCCCACATACAGTACCTTGGGGTGAACCCCCAGAGTGAAGTTGTGCATTGGACCTGTCAGTGTGTGCTGACCGATGGGGCATGCTACTATGTTGTGTGGAATGTGGCAGGTATTGTTGCACAGGTGCTGGCTGAGCACTGATATCTGGCCATGTACCTGTGTATCCACCACGACACACACACATGCAACATATGGGAGTAGTAGTATATCACTACACATGAGTATCATGTATAGTATGTGTGCTATATATTGCTGACATAGTCTACTGATATCCTGTTTGTGTTCTCTTCCAGGGAGATGGCGCGTCAGCGTAATCCCACCTACTCTGCAGCGGAAGATGAGGAGATACACCAGAGCCTGGTGCGGGAGTATGACATCCTGTTTTCCCGCACCAGTCAGAATCAGCAGGAGAGGGCTGCACTGTGGCAAGACCTTGTCCGTAGGGTAAATGATATTGGCACGCATAATAGGACATATGAGCAGGTACGACATCACTGCAGTGATTTAATCCGAAGTGTCTGTCAGCGTGCATCAGATATCCACAAGCAACAGGTTGCCACAGGAGGTGGGGTGGCCACACATCCCCCCCTCACCAGACTGGAGGGGCTACTCCTAAGTGTTGTGGCTCCAGCCCCAAAACAGCAACAGCAGTACACCTGCATCATGATGGAGGCTGGATCCACACAGCAGCACGACATGGAGCATGCAGGTAATATGCCATATGTACACTTGACTATTCTGTACACTGTTAGTTTATGCATGTGTAAGGTGTGTCCGTGGTATTTATCTGTCATCATAGTATGTAATTGTGCATGTGTGATACTGGCAATATCAGCAGCTGACGTGTGAAAGGCAACTGGTGTACTACTGCACTGTATCATATACAATATCAATGGCAGAGTTGTGCCCACTGACATTAATCTCATCATTTCTGCAGGTCCCTCCGGGGTTACAGCAAGGCAGGCCATCCATGCTGGTGAGTGTGTTTAACATAACCTATAATAGTCCTGATAATGCTAGTAATAGTAGTGTAACTCAGTAGTGCTCTGTGTGTATACTGCAGGGTGTGCATGTGTGCATGTGTGCAGGTGTGCCTGTGCCCATGTGTGCATGTGTGCATGTGTGCAGGTGTGCCTGTGTCCACATGTGCATGTGTGCATGTGTGCCTGTGTCCACATGTGCATGTGTGCATGTGTGCCTGTGACCACGTGTGCATGTGTGCATGTGTGCATGTGTCCATGTGTGCATGTGTCCACGTGTGCATGTGTGCATGTGTCCACGTGTGCATGTGTGCATGTGCATGTGTGCCTGTGTGCATGTGTGCATGTGTGCCTGTGTGCATGTGTCCACGTGTGCATGTCTGCATGTGTGCCTGTGTCCATGTGTGCATGTGTGCCTGTGTCCATGTGTGCATGTGTGCATGTGTCCATGTGTGCATGTGTGCATAAGTGCATCACTGGTAACAATGGCTGGAGACTGTAAACTGTGTTTCCTGTCTTCCTCCCACAGGTTCTGGTGCTGCTCTGGTGACCTGCAGCAGGGAACCTGAATCTTGTGCCATGGTACTGGTAATGATGATATTTGTGTAATGGTACAGGAAGGTGTGTCAGGGTCCGCCATTGGTCAGCCAATTGACAGTACACAGCTGTCAACCCCATCATTGCGCACAGTCATCCTGCCAGTACATCCTTTGTCACCATTGTCCCTAGGTGATGGACAGGATACAGTGGGCATAGACCAGGGGAATGTGGTACCTGTGGCACATGCGTCCCCACACAGCAGCCATGGGCAGGGTCCTCCAATGGTACCACACAGACAGTTGCCCATGGGTTCTCGTGGGGGCATCCGTGGGCGTACTGCCTCTGGCCGACGTTCCCAAAGAGGTCTGTCAACCGCAGCTATGTTTTGGACTGTCATGCAGGCACAGTCGCGTATGGAAAGGTACACCAGACAGGGTCTGAGGGAGCTGAGAGCATGTCGCACAGCCATGACAGACAGTATGCGTGACATCGCGGATGCTATCCGTAATTTCACCGATGTCATAGACAGACGTTGTGGGGACATATTACAGCAGTTCCACAACCAAATGTCCATGAGCCAGGGCAATGGTGGGCGTTTGCGGTGTCGACGTGGCCGTATGCCAGCAACAGCCGCAGCTGGCAGTCGGCGCGGATGACAACAGGCCTGTGCATGCCCCCATAGTGCCAGCAGCAGCCCCAGCAATGCTGGGTCTGTGCTGTCATCGGAACGCCCCAGGAGACCACGTGCACGTGGCTCTGGAAAGTCCCAACAGAGACCTGTGTCCAGTCAACACACTCCCGCTTCTGATGACAGTACCCAGTCTGGCTTAGTACTGGATACGGTCCGTAGCACCCCTGCCAGGCACAGGTACCGTGTCCGTGCCCTCAGACACTGATCTGTATGACCTGCCAGGTGCAGTCTGTGGCTGTCCACAAACCCCTGTATATGACAGCCATGAGGTGGAACTGTCTGCGTGCATACACACATGCGAAATGTTAACACCTAGGGCGACCACATACATGAACACACTGCACCAACACTGCCCCACCCTGTACTGCTGCCCCTCACCAACACACATACACACACATGTCAATTGGTGGTATCAGTGGCTGACTCAGGCATACCTAATTCACACCCTGTGCATATGATGACACTGTGCCACCTCCTGCAATCTCCAACATCATTGTGGGAACAGGTAAACACATTGCTGATGCACAGGGTGACTACATAGAAGTGTATTAGTAGTATCATCTTGGTAACAGTACAGTGTGCTGCTATGACTGTGTGTATATCCCAGCATGCCTGATGCAGTAACTGTATGAATGTCCTGAATTGTTATCTGCACCCATAGTACATACCAAAGTGTAACAGCTGCACATAATTGCATGCCGGTGGTAAGGATGTCAACAGATAGCCGCATACATGGGTAGTATTAGGGAAGCTAACGCAAGTAGTGATATGCAATGGTGGACATGTACAGTAATGGTGTCAAGTTGCCCACAATGACTATGCAATGTGGATGTTTGCGCATGTAGATATGTGTGCAGTACCAATGTAATCCAAATCACAAATAACTATGACATGATATCAGTTCTACCATGGGCATCTGCGCTGTGTATTCCTGGGTACATGTTGATAGTGCCTACATATTTGCATTGTTACTTACTGTTATTGTTATGCCTTCTTTGTTGTACAATGCACTACTTCCAGCCCTGCTTACTGTAACTTTGTTTGCATGCATGTTCACTTGGGGTTCCCTGGAACAGTGCTTACACCTGCAATGCAGAGTTACAGTGCTTCTGTAGACTCCTAGTGACATCTGCATAGCGTATAAAATGTCAACTTTACACATGACAGAACGTCACTGTCTGTCCTGTACGCATGTATGTTGCCTGTGACACATTGCACATGTCTTACCTGGCATTTACCCACGTGTGCAGTCATATATGCCAGTGCTATAAAACAGTAGCAGTACACCCACACATACACACCTTCAGTATGTTGTTCCCCATTGGCCCTATGTGTTGGTACTCACCATGGCAATCACACTACTAGGGTAGCATGTGCAAAGGTAACCTGTGAATCACCTCTATGGTCCAGTTGTGGCTTATGTGAGTCATGTGGCAATGTCACAGCTGCCACATGTATGCAGTCAGCCATCACCCTTGGCCAGGAACGTACAACACATGTGTTGGATGCCACCACACAGCCAATCTGGGGACTGAGCTCTCTGAACTCAGTAATGTCATACCCTGTCAGGTGGCATGTCATATATACTACATCCTGGACAAACTTCAACCCCAATCCCTGCTGCTACTATTGATAAAACCCCTGAAGATGTTTCTGATAGTTTTGACCAATTCTTTACTGAGACATTTCAAGCCCTAGCTAGCCATCTACCTCCTAGCTCCCCTGGTCCTGAAAGTAGCACCCCCTAAAAACCTACTTGCATTCAGTTTCCAACCAGTCACCACTTCACTTATCCGTACCTTGATTGAAAAAGTAAAACGCACTACACTTTCTGCTGATCAACTCCCTGCCGAGTACCTACAAAAATCAGCTGATGCTATTGCTTACCCCATCTCAAAACTAATTAAATGAACCATGGTAGAATCTAAATTTCCCACCATCTGGAAAATATCCTATGTAATCCCACTTCACAAAGGAGGCAGCTCTACTGAATTCTCCAATTATAGGCCAATAGCTATACTCTCTCCACTTGCAAAGATTATGGAAACTTTATTCATAGACAATTCATGCACCACCTAATCCAAAATCGCCTTATGGCAGACACTCAGCATGGCTTCCGTCCTCATCACAGCACTACTTCAGGCCTCCTAGCCTTTACTAACACCATAAACCATACTTGCAACACTAATTATATATCCTCAGCCCTCTTTTTGGATCTTTCCAAGGCATACGATATGGTTGATCACCAACTTGTAATCCACACCCTGCAAACATTCTGTCTAGATACTGGAGCCTTCCAATGGTTTCAATCCTACCTGCATGGTCGACAGCAGGCTGGCCTCTGGCAGAACAAACTCTCTAACCTTCTACCTAACACCCTCAGAGTACCACAAGGCTCTATACTAGGGCCCTTGCTGTTCTCCATCTTCATTAACAACCTTTATACTGTCATCCCAAATGTCAGCTGTATCCAATATGCTGATGACTCTACTCTGATTTGCTCAGCCACATCTCCAGTAGAGTTATGGTCAGCTACCCAGACCACCTTTAATACAATAGAAAACTGGCTTTCTGAACATCGTCTGATCCTAAATCCCAAAATAACTAAACTGCTGTTATTTCACCAACATGTAGGTCTACCGCTTTCACCTTTACCATAACATCAAATGATGGCACAATAATCTCCCCTGACCCATCTACTAAACTATTAGGTGTCATCATAGACAATAATCTCAAATGTGACCTACATGTTAACCAAATTATCAAAACCATCAATAAAAAACTAGGGTCACTTTACAGAATAAAAGCCTTCCTAACTCCTCCAGCTAAAATTGCCATAGCTCGCTCACAGCTTCTTTCATCCCTTCTGTATGCATCCCCTCTACTCTCGAATATGAACAAGACTGTCCTTAACAAACACTCAATTTGCTACAACCACATTGCCAGGTTTGCCACTGGGCTGCCTTTTAGGACACATCATTGCATCAATCTAAATCAGCTTGGTTGGCTTGAACTACCCAGCCTAATACAGTATAACCAACTGATTATGGCCTATAAAATTCTCTATAATCCGGACAATACTCCTGCACTTCAAATATTATCACCCCCTATAACAATCCTAGACCACTTCAATCCTCTAACAAACTACTAATTCAGACTAGCAAATTTAATAACACAGCCGGTGATTCTCTCTTTGCAAACTCTGTAAGTAGATCCTGGAACTCACTTCCAGCTGATATTACCTTACTTTCCACCTTAGGTCAATTTAACACTAGACTAAAACAACATTTGTCACTTAACTGGCTATGTCAATGTATCAAGCCTGGCTAACTCGAATGTGTAAAATCTGTTAACCAGTTTACTGTGTAATTTAATTTAATCCTGACTTGTGCTCAGGACTAACTATAACCTGTGGAACATGTTTAACTTGCTTACTTATGTAATCTCTGTAGATAATCCGTTTGTAATATGTAATGCTGGTATTATGTAATGGTGTATCTGCTTACCCTTGGAGCTTTTCTCCCCGGGCCTCTGCTGAAAATGGCCCTGCATCCAGTCGGACTATCCCAGTCAACAAATGTAAGATAAATAAATAAATAAATAAAAAATATTACAGTGACTACAATACAAGTCAGACATTGACACGCACTGACAGCATGCTGAACACACTGGGGCATACGTGGGGACTAAAAACAAAAAAAGATGACCAAAACCAACGTACAAACACACTCAAGAGATTTAATAATGTAAGCGCTTTCAGAAAAGCGGTCAATGTCTTTCCTTCGTCAGACAAACTTCCAAATATACAAATCACATGGCTTTTAAAGAATTAATGCATGGTTAATTCTCAGAATAGCATCCTGCCTGAGCGTCACACACCTCCGCAGCTGGCACACAGGCATATGTTCCGTCAGAACAGAGCACATGCCACACATGGCACACACATCCCGTGTGCCACACACTAACAGCCTGTAGGGCTACATAACACACCTGCTACAGACGTGTCAGGTACCTGTCTTGGGTGCTGCACTGGGGTCCCGCTCAACAGGCTGTATCTGGTGAAGGTCACAGTGATATGCCTCAGGGGCACTATGGTCCACCACAGAACACATGCATACAGGTCAGTCAGAGGCATGGACACATATGACTCACTCATTGACCATGCCAGTATGGCTGACCTGAGACATACCTCCCTGGACTACGATACAGAACATAGAATGGATGTCTCAGCATATGGCACAGGCCAGTATGAGCCTGATCTTGGTTGCCAACATACCCTCACCAGATATGCTACCACTATATGTGGGAAGGGTGTTGTATGTCTACATTATGCTCAGTCTCCAATGTCATTCATAGGGTATCCGCTGGCTGTCAACATGTGCTTACATGCTAGGGAAGCCACAATGATGTGCAAGGGTCATCTTGCACGTGACACCCATGGCCCGATGTATATTGGCAAAGCTCCTTGATACACACATACTGCCTTATGCTGCAGGACACGGTTTACATAGCCACCTCCGCAGGTATCACACAGGTTAGGACACTAACAGTGCTGCTACACAACAGCAGTGTACACCGCAAGATGCATGCACCGGACACTGTCCTCAGCATGGTGAACTGCAATGTCTGTGCAGTACCAGAGTCCTGATTCATGGCTCACAGGTGTTACCTATCACTGACAGGTTATGCCCCATACCATGCCTGTCTTCCCCTACACATGTAACACACATGGACAGGGGATGGTATCCCAAGGCACCACAGATACATACACCTCCAGGTTGTTGGCACAGCACAAAGCATAAGGGCCTAATCATGTGCAGCTAACAGTGTGTTGGACTGCCGTCTGGTTCATAGCCTGGCACACACAACCCTCCCATACACAGGAAGACCACCTGTCCTCCATAACAACACTGGCAATATGACAGTCTCAAGAACTGTCTTTATATGGCTGGACTGCATCCAGCCAAACATTGTGAGTGAGCATTACTGTAGCTACAACACACTAGTTGAAGGGTTCACAGCATGTGGTCACTGAATTGCAGTGGAATGACATGTTACCACTACCACAACAGGTGGGAACATGCAGCACCTGTACATCGACTACAAGTACACTATATGGCCCGGACCAGATGTGTATCCCCTGCTGTAGGTATTTTACCATATACACCCACACTGTATAGACACATATTGCGTGCGGACCCTGCACAGTAAGACACAGTCATATTGGTATACATTGCAAATACCATTTATCCACTCGAGGCATGTGTCAGACATGGTAACTACTGCAGGTCACAGGTATTTATGTGTATGTGTCACACACATACATCATGTGTGCAATGCCATTGCTGGTTTAGGCAATGGCATGCATTGTTATGTACAAAGACCCACGCAAGGTCATAATGTGGGACACAACCACACGTGGCAGTTGTGGGTTACCAAAACATACCTATCTGTAGTCTGACAATGGTAATAGACACAGTAGCAGAGCTCACTATTGGCATTACTAGCCAACTAGCCCTGTTTGGCTGTGCTGATAATGTGGTGACATCCCCTGTGTTTACTGGGGGAATATACAGCATCTGGTGTATTGTAGTATTTGCCAAAAGGATCTGTTCTGTCACACTTGCATTTACACACACCCTACTACCTCCCCTCCCACACACTTAACATTTGCAGGATTCATATCCCTACCTAACTAAGTCATGACATGTGAGAGAGACGCATTAGCAAGGCGTACTATTCGGATTACTAGACAGCTCCTCTTCTCAGGCTGTACTTATAGGGTGCTGACATCATCAGTATTTTGAAAGGGTAATGTGCATCAGGTAGTGTGATCTCCTGATTGCCAAAACTAACATGTTTTTCATACTGAAATGCACACACACAAACTCCCCACATCCAAACACACACACACTTGCTGGTTTCAAACCCCTACTTAAATATGTTATGGCACTTGAGAGTGACGCTGTAGCAGGTTGCGCTATTCTGAGTACTGGCAGATATCTCTTCTCCAGCTTTATGTATAGGGTGCTGTCATCATCACTGTTTGGAAAGGGTAATGTGCATCATGTAGTGTGATCCCCTGATTTCAAAAAAGCACATGTTTTTTATACAGAATTGCACACACACAGAGTCCCCACATCCAAGCACACACACATGCCATTGACAGGGTTCAAACTCCTACCTAACTAGATCATGATACTGGGGAGAGACGCATTAGCAGAGTGCGCTATTCGAATTACTGGGAGGTTTCCCTTCTCCTGCTGTACTTATAGGGTGCTGACATCATCAGTGTTTAGAAAGGGGAATGTGCATCCTGTCGTGTGTTCTCCTAGTTGCCAAAAGGGATGTTTCCTTCATAGAGACTCACACACACACTAGCCCCCTCCACACACACTGAGCATTTGCAGGATTCAAACCCCTACCTAACTTTGTTCTGACACTTGGGACTGACACATTAGCGGAATGCGCTATTTGCATTACTGGGAGGCTTCCCTTCTCCTGCTGTACTTATAGGGTGCTGACATCATCAGTGTTTAGAAAGGGGAATGTGCATCCTGTAGTGTGTTCTCCTAGTTGGCAAAAGGGATACTTCTTTCATACAGTCTTGAACACACGCGAACCATCTCCCCACACACTGAGCATGTAGAGGATTCAAACCCCTACCTAACTATGTGATGACACTCGAGACGGATGCATTAGCAGAGGACGCTATTCGCATTACTGGGAGGTTTTCCTTCTCCTGCTGTACTTATGGGGTGCTGACATCATCAGTGTTTAGAAAGGGGAATGTGCATCCTGTAGTGTGTTTTCCCAGTTGCCAAAAGGGACATTTCCCTCTCACACATACACACACACACACTGAGCATTTGCAGGATTCGAACCCCTACCTAACTATATTATGACACTTGAGGGATACATTAGCAGAGCGCACTATCCGAATTACTGGGCATCTGTTCTGCACCTGCAGTATTTATAGGGTGCTGACATCTTTATTTCTACAGAGGTATGTACATGCAGTACTACCTGTCAGGTGGGGGATAGCATATATATGCATTTGCAGCCACCTATGTCAGGGTCAGATATGCACATCGCACTGGCAGGTTATGTTCTATACCATGCTTTGTGACCACAGGACCTGTAACACACAACACAACCAGTCCAGAACACCACACCCACATCCAGGACACACACTTAGCTTCCCTGGGAACAGTGCCAGGATATGCAGGTGTTCACATACACCATTCCAGTTGTTAACATCAGGTACAGGCATATTGTGTGTGAGAACTACTCAGGCCTCTACCACTTTACCCTACAGCCACTACAATTTGTGGATCCATGTGCTATGGCAGAACCACACACCACAGCCACATGGGGGAATACATATTGCACCTGTCCATCTGCAACGTGGGTACTCACAGTTCCACACCAGAGGTAGACCACCATTGTTGATATCTGACCATACCCACCTTTCCCTGGACATCCATATCCCATCTCCACCCCCAGGGAAGGCTGTCACTGCACACAAACTGTATTTAGCACAAGCAGACTCTACACTTGTCAAGACTGGGGTGGACGACTTCAGAGGACCCATGCTGGGGGACTATACTGGCCACTCAGCATAATCCTTGACAATTGCATTCTATGAGCATGTGTATGGTTTGCATTGATCATGCTATCCCACATATACCCATGACTGCTCCACAACAAGACACCTGTCAGCTGTACAGCACCCATATATGCACCGTACAACAGACAGAGTGACCTAATACATTGCAGAGCTGTAGCCCACAGAGGGAGGACATCTGTGAACAGTTCCAGCACGGCACTTCATTCACACATAATCATTACAACACAGTGTTGACAGTGGAATCATCCAGAGAATGCAGATAGGGCTCCCCTCAGTCTGTTATTGATGGACACCTACTGTCAGAGATCCTCAGCAACCCTCTCCCAGCACACACCGACAACATGGCTGTGGCTTAGCACATTCAATCCCTGGGACCTCCACGGTGCCCCTGCTTGACAGAGGCATAGGTCACTAGCCTCACATGTTGCCTTCTGTGACTTACTTTACAGTGGCACAGTAGCCTACTGTCCTGGGGATGCAGATGCCAAGCACACTCTGGCTGAGCTGTCATTCCCTAGGGCAACAAGCCTAGTATTGACCTCTACACCCATATGTTCAATTGTTGGATGCACAATATTTGTTGGCTGTTCTACTGTTTGCAGGTCTTTATTGCCATAGCATTCCCTGTTCCTATGACCAACTTGTGTATCTGTGGAAGATGTTTGCATATGACGGCGATCCACTATATCACTTATGTCTCTGTAGTCATTTACTGTGTGCACTGGGCATATTGCTGTGTTGTGGTTGGTTCCTGGACTGACACGTACAAACACCAGATATGTGTGGCCAACTGCTAAACGGAGATTTGGCCTAAGTGTGTGAGCATGCCCAGTTCAGCCTTTCCATGGCATGTTGTCTGACATATGCCTCATTTATCAAAGTGTGCGAGCATGCCCAGTGTGAGCTTTCCATATGTTGCACTCTGAAGTCCGCCACATATTTGGGTGTGTGTGAACTTTAACAATATCTCACATTTATGGTTGTGTGTTGGGTGTCATGTTGTGTACAGACTGGCCAACTGCTTCGTGTCTGCCACAACAGGGATTATACTGTGCCTGCAGGGATTGCATGGGATACTTTGCAGACAGTTCTCAACATACTTTCATAATGACCTAACACTGTAGTACCATATAGTGTACTGGTTCAGTACTTTCACTGTGGTGGACAGTATCCTGGGCTTTAGTCCTATGACTGCTTGACATCTTCATAGTGAGCACAACAGACTATGTAGGGGCCAGTTGTGCACATATGACCATGTTGCATTATGTTCAGATATGGACTACCTACACCAGGCTCGTCCAACATTGCTAGTGTATTCCACAACATGGGTGGACATTGGCAAACACTAGCGATGTTCCCTAGGCCATTTCTGATGCTAGTCACAGGGTGTGTTTGTCCTTCAACACACATTGTAACTGGAGTTTGCCATGACATATGTCATGGTTAGTATACTGTGCCTATGTCTACCTCTGACATAATAGTAATACCCAGGGTTAGCCTACCATCTCCCATCCACTCATCAGGATTCCTCTTGAGGGGTGTCGATATGTGACTCTCTGGCTGACCTGTACCAGGAGTTTACTGAAGAGTGGGGGTGCCTTTTGTGTTATGGATCATTCTGTACAGCTTGTCCTATGTATGTCAGTGCTGGGGTTCAGGTCTCTCATGTGCATAGCTCACTGCCATTCAGATTGTACAAGGTGCAACATGTTCATTCATTCCAGGTTGGACATGGCTTCATACATCTCGCACAGCTTGTCTGTAGCTGGGCAGTATGGCGGTGTGTGGGGCTGCAGTTTGTTTACTCAGGCAACACATGGCATCTGTTAATGCTCTTTGCTACTCCTGGTGGGGTACTGTTGTGGACTTTACAGTTGATGGAGGTGTCTGCTGCGGTATATCCCACAGGGGCTATTGTAGTCACTTGTGACGCTGATGGAGGATGACTGCAGAGCCACAGTGAGTTCCCCTTATCTACATCTGCCAACCTTCATGTTTGGGTGGGTATATAGTATATGTTTCTGTGAACACTACAGCCACATGTTTGTCCAGTGCAGGATATCTATCACCTTTTGTACCCAGGTCTCACATTACATGTTAGGTACGTCATGGGTTAACACCTGTGTGGTAATTTGTGGGCACTTACTGTATATCCACGGTGGTTGTCTATACACAGTTCTACACCTAGCTTGCTGACATGGCTATGGCTACAGTTGTCTGTTTGTAGGTGGCCCTTTTGTGGGTTGCTTGTGTCAGCTGGGGGTCAGATATGGTGGGCTGTTTGTACTCCTCTGCATACATGTTCAGTCACAGTCCTTCCATGTTGGCCTATACCTATGGGACATATATACAGAATGGGGAGGGGCAAGACCAGGCCTTGTGGGATGCCACTCATATCTGCTTTGTAGTCTGACATGGATGCGGCATGTCTGACCATGTCAGTTCTGTCCTTGGTCTGGTTTGCAACCCCTCTACTGACATAGGGGTATATATTTAAGCTGGTGAACATATCCATACTGAACTCGTACAGTATTGTCTAGAAGCATGTGCACAGTCCAGCTACGCTGTGTGGACCACATTGCCCTCATCAATGACCTTAATGACTGCTTCAAATGGGTCAGACATGTATAGGGGCAGGATCTGCAGTTATGACAGCCACACTGTGTAGGGTCCAGTATCAGTAGGTCCACAATAGCCTTCTGTCTGCAGTACATACTGATCCTTTCCATAGCTGTGCAGAACAAGCTTGTCAGGATCCTGGGGTGGTTGTTTGGAGTATCCATTCAGGCAACACCTTTGTTGTGATGGACCACTGTTGTTGTACACTGCTCTTTGGGTACATATCCTGTGGTAAGGCTGACATTGGGCAGTAGTGTGATTTGGCATTCCATTATTCTTGGAGTCCATGTTGGCCTCAGCACAGGATACCATCACATATCTTTGCTGCCATGCATTCTGCTTTGCAGATGATGGCTGTTACCTCAGCATCTGCAATGTCAGGGGACCATCAGTATGCTGGGATAGGTATTTTGCACTCGGGGGGGGGGTTTGCACTGCACCTGACAGGTTGTATGTTAGCAATATGTGTGTGTGTTTGGTATGTTGTTTGTAATATCTGTGTGATTTGGAGCATATCTGTGGATGCCCAACATGGTTCCTACCATCAGTTGGGTAAGCCTTGTGATTATCCTTAGTGTCCTGTACGTTTTGTATCTTCATAGGTTCATGGGTTCATACCAGGCTATACACCCTAGGCCATTAGTAAGCCTAGCCAGAGTATGTGTGTCTTTCGCCACCCCTTGCTATGTTCTATTATGGCCATTTATGAATTTCTTCACTTTGCCTCTGCCTGGTCGTGACACAGTGAGGACCCCCAGTATACATGTACGATCATCCATCCACTTGGCAATATTCCTGTTGAGGGGTGTCAGTGAGGGGCTCTGCCTACCATGGATTGGGATCCTGTTTCTGGGTGTGGGGAGCCTCTGGGTTATGTATCTGTCCCTCCAGCACATCTTATTTCATTATGTATTGAGGCTGACATCTGTCACTCTCACAGCTCCAATGGCTTTGATTTCCTGTGGTGGAGCATGTCCATTACTCCTGTGTTGGACATGGCCTTGTACAACAGACATACAATGCATCTGTGTAGGCAGTCTGTGACTGCATTCAGCTGGGGTGTCTACAGCCAGGCAGCATATGACATATATTTCACACCCTTTATCCTGTTGGTGGGGTAACTATGAGGTCTTCCAAACCACTGCAGGTGTCACGTACTGTACATCCCATATGAGTCATTGTACTAGATTATGGGTCTGATAAGGGAACAGTACAGCGGCACAGTGACCTCTGTTGATGTAGATGCGAATCCTTTCATGACACGGTGTCCAATATCGACAATCTTCCTAGCCACATTGGCATTGTGAGTTTCACATGACAGATTACTGTCGACCTGTGTCCCTAGGTCCCTGATTACTCCTTGCATACATAATGGTTTGCCACCTATGTGGTAATTTGTGTGTACCTTGTCTGGTATTTGGTGGAACATTCATACTGTCCAGTGTCTTCAGGATGTCTGGGTGGAGTTCTTGTGTGTGAGAGTGTGGTCTGTCGCATGCTACAGACTGTACAGCAGTTTTGACTACAGTTAGGTGCACATGGGTGGTCTCCGCTGCTTTGTGCATTGTCAGTTACCTAGCCATATGGGTGTCTGTGCTGCATATGGATACTCCCCCTCCTTTGATGTTTTGGTGCAGGTGTTGGGGCCATAACACATGATATGTGGTATAACCTAGTAGTGCTGGTGTGCTATCACTAGGCTTGCAGCAGGCTTCTGTCACTGCACAGACATCGATGTTCTCCATAATGGGAAGTGCCTCAGGGGCATGCATATTGCAGTTTACACATCTGGCATTGGTCAGCATTACCCTTATGTTTCCTACCACTTATGTTTTCTAGGGTGGTGGATAGTCTTTTTGGCCTTGCCTACATACGGCTCTGTGGAGGCGGCAAAGGCCTTATCCAGTATCCAGACGCACACAGGTAACAGGTGCAAGCTATCCCTGGAACAGCAGCATGGCTTGTCATGCTTGACATCTCAAGCAGACAGACATTAGACCCTCTTGGACTGACAGCTGTAACTGTACCAGCTGTTAAACATGAGCATTCTGTGTTTGTACTGTGGCATCATTCTTGGTGAGGGTTGGATGCTGCACACAGTCAGTGTCATACCGGCCTGGGGTACATACTCAGAGGGACCATCCATGTCTCTTTTCATGTTGACCAGGGAGGTACATCTCAGGTAATTCACATCAGCATGGACATTGAGTGTATCGTATTTCTGCTTGCTTTGGGGTGACCTGCGTACTTGTGTTATGTGGCATTTTGTGGCAGCCTACAGGCAGCTTACTCTACCCTTTCCCTTGTTCAGTCTGGTGAGTGGGACAGCAGTGTGTCTGCCTATACAGACACCTATTACAACTGTATCAGGCATGTTGTTTCTCCTTCCGGCCTGTGACTGTTTGGCACACCAGCTTTGCGTACTATTTGTTGCATGTGCTATGTTTGAAGGTTGTGGTTGCTTGTGATCTGCTTTGGAGGCTTCTGTTGGTGTGGTGTGTTTGTAATTAAGGCCTCCGGGAATATTTGTCTGTGGTTATGTGTTTGGTTTACAGTTGTGGTAGGTCTATGTGGGACTGGGTTTGTGGTGTATGTGGTTACCTTCTCCTCCTGACTAGTTTTGACAGTACTGAGTTGGTTGAGCTCAACCTCTGGTTTGGATACATGGTTGCATCTATCACATATATTTGTATTTATTGGGGGGTGTTGTGGTTGTCTGTGTACTTGGGACTGGTGTCACATTACCTCTGGATTCACAGATTCTACTTGTTGTGGCTGGACTTAGTGGATTGTATGTGTGGACATATGTTATTGCCATACTACTGGTCAGTGATATCTTCCCTTTTTATGTTTGCTCTATCATGTGGTAGCTTCCTCATTCTCTTGCATGGTTTGGTAATGGCTGGAGTCCAGCATGCCAGATGCCTGCGTGTATGGCATTGTGTGTTGTTGTTATTTGTGATTGCATACTCCAAGCATTCCTGGCTGTGTTCATGGAATGCCTGTATAACATGTTCTGTGGTGTGTCCCATATTCTGCACTTGCACAGGGCCTTTTGTGGATTCAACATCAGTTTGGAGGGCTGCAACCTATGCTTTACACATGTTTTCACTGTGGTATTCTGGCCAGGGACTGGGGTCAGGATTTGTATATCCAGTGTGATTACTCTATTGGTCTGGTCTTACCGGTGAGGGGTACACTTCTCATCTTGCCATCCAGTACACATGTTGCTGATTATCACATCCAGTATGCTTACCCCTCTTGTGGGAGTGGTACATTGTTCCTGGGCATTTTGGTTTATGGATTCTGGGAAATTTTCTCCTACTGTGTTGGTGCTAGTATAATGCTCCTGGTGTATGTCTGGGTATTTTCAGTCAAGCAATATAATGTGGTTTGGGGGGCTTGATATATTCATGTATTCCGACATAGGCCAGGTGCAGTTCCTGGTATTAGGACAGTAGTCTGCAGCAGGCTATATACTGGGAGGTGGTTTTAGCCATTGGTATTTGACCATGGCTAATCCATGCTGCTTCTTGTTGTGGTACCAACATGGGGGTGTAGTTATCCTTGACATTTCTTGCTAGTCACCCTCCTTTTGTAGCTTGTTCCATGTTTTGCAGCTGTACAGCACAGTATGAGGTGAAACCTGGTGGTGTTAGGGTGCTGATGTGAGCCTTGACCCAGTTCTCTATTACAGGACTGGTATCTACATTCTCCATACTGTGTGCATTTACACTGCACACATCTTGCTGTTTAGACATCTGTCATTGGGTAGCATTACATCTAGGTTCCTATCCCTTGTGGAACCTATGAAGGTGGGTTTGTGTTTTGAGACTTACCTATTCAGGGCATGCTGTGGGTACTGACAGCCTTTGCCAGTATCCATGGGGCATGGCATGATAGGTGCACACCACCCCTAGCAGGTGGTGCATCATGTCATGCTCCACATGTCTTCCCATCCTGAAACACATTGGCTCCTCTTTGACTAACTGCATTACTTCAGCCAGTTATTGCACTTGATCATCCCATCGTCATTTTGTGGCTTCATGCTTGGTGAGGGTGGATGTTAGTCAGGGTTCTCATGTGTGCATATAGTACATGGTGTTACATTACTTAACACATGGCATTCATGCCTCAGGTGGTGCTGCAGGGCTGCCTCTGTCGGATGCGCATATTACACTTCTCTGTACATGTTTGTGAGCAGGTCATGTCATTTTAGGCATCTATGTTATTATTTGAGTGAGTCAGAGGGGGTATCATTCCCAGGGTTCCTACTGAGCCAGTGTATGTGCTATGTGTTGCCTCTTTGCCAAGGCCAGGGCATACTGGGCACGCCTCCTTCTGCCTACTGGGGCTGGCTCAGGTTGTTTCTCCTCCGAGTCACGCTCTGCCTGTGATGGCCTTGGCAATGGTGGGGGGTCTGTTTGGCCCGGCCCTATGCTGGCCCTGCTGCAGCTGTTTTCGCAAGATCATATTATGTAGCATAGCACATACCATGACAATTTGGGTACATGTAGTTGGTGTGTACTGCAAGGCTCCACCAGATGTTTCCAGACACCGGAACTGTGACTTGAGCAGCCCAAACACACGCTCTATTACATTACGTGTTTGTGCGTGTGCCTCATTATGGCATTCCTGTTCAGGTGTGTGTGAGTTTCTGATGGGTGTCATCAGCCACGGCTCCAGTGCATAACCTGCATCCCCCACTAGGTGTCTGTGTGGGATGTCCCCATTGGCAAATGTCTGGTACAGCTGCGTCAAATGCCAGATGTGGGAATCGTGTTAACTCCCAGGGCAGCCAGCACACACATTCATTATTATGCCCTGGGCATCGCACACGACCTGGCAGTTGATGGAGGAGAAGCCCTTGCAGTTAATGTAGGCCCTACCCCGCTCACTGCTGTTGCTTTGATGCGTATGTGCGTGCAGTCTATTGCACCAATGACCTCAGGGTATTCCGCTATTTGGTGGAAGAGATGCATATTGCTGGCCAATACCTCACGGGCATTGGGGAAATATACATGATCACCGACATGTGCTGACATGGCATCCAGGAACTGGTGCAGTACCCTGGAGGCTGATGCCTGTGATATCCCCATCATATCGCCAGTTGGTCTCTGGAAGGTACCTGTTGCTAGTATTCTTAGGCCAACACATACCTTGGTTTCCACTGGGATGGGTTCCCCTCTCTTGGTTCTGTGTGTGAGGCATGGCCTGCACAGCTCAACTATTTGCTGCAGGAGCTCTCTGTCCACTCTATAGCACTCTACTATCTCCAGCTCATGTAACCCGTGGTAGGTGACCCTGGGCCTGTACACTCTTCTCCGTCTCCTCACTGTGGGTTGTCTGGCACCATCTGCATTGTCACCACCCTCAGCAAGTCGCCTATGTCTCATTATGACAGCTATGGCAGCCCCTAACATTTCTGCTCTGAGTTAAGCTTTTTCAGTTTTCACTTCTATTAGCTTACTCCTGTCTTGCAGTGTCTCAAGAGAAACATCCTGCACTACTCTTTGCAGAGTTTTAAGTGCTGGGCTGGGCTACTATTCTGCCTGTGTAATTGCCTACTTCTAATTGTTTTCACCTGCTAGCTTCAGCAGTTATCCCTGCTAGCTTCCTATTAATTCTGTTGCTTCCTTTTTCCTCTCTGTTTCCTCAGGGGTGAGCAATGTGCATACCATCAGAAACATGCTCACAGTGGCTTACACGCCCGCACACGTGCTTACACGGTTCAGAATCTACTTATTCTGGTTAAAACGCGCGTACACTCGCGCAAACACTGTTACACGTCTGCCAACAGCCTCCAACATACTCAGCCTTCCCTACACGCGCGCACACCCGCGCAAACAGTGTTAAACATCTCCCAACACGCTCCCACATGCAAAGTCTGCCTTACACACGTTCACACTGCCCTACTCGCGCTTCATGGAGCGCACGCGTGCGCATGCACACCCAGCAAGAAACTTTGGTGTAAGTAACAGTGTACACCTTCCATTTCTTGACTTTCCATGACTTATCTAGTGGCACACCTCTTTCCATCATCTGTGTCTGTCATCTGTCATGTTACACTGACCTCCAATGAACTGCATTTCTTTCTACCATTCCCCCCTGTGATGTCACCTATCTCCTACTCTATTCCTCCCCCTTATGTATCTCTTACACTACTCAGACTGTGCCCATTTGCTATGTGACTGTGAGATTCAGTATCCTAACCCTCATTTACATGAGATTGCCTACTAATGCTTAGTTACATGTCTTAGACTCAGCTTCGCCCCTTAGCAACCACTACACGGTGGCCATGTTGTTTTTGGTCTGCTGGTCCCTGCATTGTCATTCCATGTATTGCATGAAACCCACATTTGTGGGTTTATAACCTTCATTTTTATGGTTTTATACAGCGCAGCCCGTTTGCGCGGGGCTGCGCTGGGTTTAAAAAAATTATATTTTTAATATTTTGGCATCGGGTTATCTTGCCAATGGCCACATATTTGGCCATTGGCATGCTGCTTGAGTCATATGCACCCTTTTTTTGGAGCTGACATGGCTTTTCTCAACTTTGTTTCAATCTCTCTGCCTGCTATTTCATCCCATTTCATATCCTGTACCTTTAAACGTCTTATTCTTTCGTTTACTTCTTCTATCCATTTAGTATATTTGTTATGTTTCACAGGATCTTCATAGATACTTCTCCAAAATGTATCTACTTCCTCATTTTTCGGCGGTCTATCAGTTCCTTTTACCTTATTTCCCTATTCTCTATAAAACTTTTTTGGGTCATCAGTAAATTGCTTATTTTGTGCTTTTCCCTTATATTTATATTCGTATCTTCTGAGTCTTTCCATCTGTTTTGAAATTTTTAGTTTGTTATCTCTAATAGTGCATAATAGTTCCTGGTCTGCTCTAACACTGTGCATTGCTTTTATCATGTCTATTTTTCTTAATATTTTTGTTGATCTGTTCCCTCTTCTATAATATTCTAACAATGACACTTCTTGTCTTAGCTGCTTTATAGTTTTCTCTATTCGATAATTCCATAATGGTATTCACTTTCACCCCCCCACACACTTTTCCCTCACTACCCTGTTCCTATGGTAGAATTTTATCAATTATTAATTTAGCAGTACAGTAATAAATTCTGTTTACTTCTGTTATATCGTATGGATCTCTATGGACAGTCCTAATTACTGTGTTCATTTGTTTTATCAAGTTTCTGACGTTTCTGCAGTCTATTTCTCTCATTGATCTTAATATATCTGTCTGTGTCTATTAAATCAAGCAACTTTTCTCTTAACTCCTTTTCTTCCATATTGGGGGCACATCCCTTGTTTTCCATTTCCTGCAGGGATTCTATAGAAAGTTCTATAACATCTTGTGGCACATTCTCTTCAATTTCATTCTGTGTCATCTGTTTTTTGTCGTATGGAAACTCACTGCCTATCACTCCTCAACATTGACTGCATCAGAGTTTCCACAGTTTGCTGTTCCTTTCCTTCCTGTCTAGCTTCTAGTGAACTTTTATACTGGTTTCCTTTGGAAGGCTCCAAAATATCTTGATATGGCACCTGATCTGTTGCTTCCTGTTCCACGTTTCCCCTTAATTTGGATATCCATTGCTCTATCCTGTTGTGGTGCTTTCAGCATTTGATTTTCTACACTGAATCCTTCTCTTTGTAGCTGTTCCATTACCTCAATTTCTATTTTTTTTACTTCTCTATTACTAATCTCTCTTTCTACTTTTCCTCTTAGTCTTCTTATTTTTTATATTGTAAAGTTTTCCATATCCGGATTCCTTTGCCTGTATTTTTCTTCAAATATCTTTGGTGCTGCTCTTTTTGTATTAGTTTTGCTTTCTCCTTTGCATAAATATTACACCATATTAAATATATTTTCCTTTCCCCTGTCCATATTTCTTCTTCACATGTCTCCTGATCTTCTTGCTTTTCCTTATTCTGGGGACTCACTCCATCATGCTGTCATGTAGTCTGTGTTAGATCTTCTGCATTAAATCCCGCACTTGGCAGGCACTCCATAACTTCAACTTCTATTTCTTTAACTTCTACTTCACTTTTCTGCATTAAATCTTTGTGCTTTTAGTCTTTTTATTGTGAAATTTTCCATATCTGGATGCCTTTGTCTATATTTTTCTTAAAATATCTTTGAAGCTGCCTTCTGCAAATTAATTAAATTGGCTTTCTCCTTTGCATAAATACTGCACCATATCAAATCTCTCTTTCTTTCCCATGTCCATATTTCTTTTTTTATATTTTTCAAATACCTCTAGGTTTTGTTGTTTATATTTTCTCACTTCCTCAGAGGCTTCTTTTTCCAAAGAGATAAAGGTTTCTTGATCTATATACGTTTTTTCAAAAATCTTTTGTATTTGAAGCTTGTGACAGTTTTTTCTGTGGAAGTATTTTTCTTTCCTCTAATTTCTCTCTTAAGCATTTTGTATATCTTGTGTCTGGAAATTCTGGGCTTTTTACATAATAGCAACAATACATAATTTCTTTCTTATCATCAACAGTCCACTCTGTCGTCTTTATGGCTCTTTTTTGGCCAATCAATTTTTGTCATTTTTGTGGACTACTACTTCCTTCTACAACAGGGGGGCCATATTTTGAGGATTCTACACTGTCATTTTTTTCCAGTCCTGGCACCAGTGCGCCTACCAGGATTGGGCACCTTTTTATCATGGATATTGTGTACCCAGCTATCTTTTTATTTTTGATTTACTTCTGTTCATGATATATGGTATATAAATGCAGTCTACATATATCAATGTCACCTTGGTGAGATTTTGTGAAAAACAGGGTCCACCTTTCGAAGGTACTTACCAAGACTTGAGGATGAATTAAATTTCAGCACTGCTATGCTCCTTTGCTTGCTGACTTTTCATCTCTCCATCAGGACCTTCACTTTGTGAGTCACCACAACAAAAAAGCGTTTTCACACACATATATAAAACCTTTTAACATTATAATAATTTTATAGTTTCAAAGGTTTAACAATGTTTTTAACTTTTACAGTTCTATATTTAGGAGAACTTATTTGCACTAACTTCTTATTGTAAGGGAGTTGTAAGCCGGGTGTTACATCTGCCAGTGCAAGCAACGTTTATTTTGATCCGTTAATGTAAACACGAGAAACCCTGGAATAAGGGTTACTCACAAACTAAAGAATTATAAAATTACTATGATAATGTAGTTGTCTTCCTAGCACTGTCTTTTATATTTTCCTGGCTATGCGCTGTGATTATGAGTTAATTTTGAGTTAATTCTGTAAAATTTTAATTCTATTTGCGCAAGTCCTTGTATCTAAATGGTGACGTCACCTTAAAACTTTTTAAATAAGGACTTTGGCGCCAATTTGTTTTATTCTGATGAAGCTACTGAAACATCAGTAGCGAAAATGCTTTTTTGTTGTGGTTTGAAATTAAAATTGCGTTCAAGCTCATACTTGGCTGGCTTTCTTGGACTCGGTCTCCTGACAGTGGTGTTTTCGGTAGTTTTTTCTTGCCTTGGTTCTAGTTTGTCTTGTCCTTCATGGCTTCAGGAGGTCCCGACAGTCCGAGGAGCCCGAATGTTTCGGGTTTGATAACCCGGGTTGATACATTGGATGACTTTGATATGCCGACACTCTTCAAAGTGATTTCTCAACAGCTGGTTTCCCTGAATAGACGCTTAGACTGCCTCGATGAGAGAATCTCTAATAACAACACGCAAACTCGGAAGGAAGGTATTCCTACACAGCAAGGTTTTACTCAACAGTCTTCTGGGTCCAGCAGCTTTCTTATTCCAGCGGCGCAACCTCTCCCCATGTCTGCTTTCGGAAGAACTCCAGTACTGCCTCCTATTAACAAACAACAAGGAAATACAAACAGCCAGCAATCAGGCAACATAGAACACGTCCCTGCAGCAGCCTTACCGGCTCTTGCGGATCCGAACTCAACGCTTATTGGGATTCCTGTCCTCAGTGAATGGATTAACGAAACCGAAGGGCTTCTTTTCACACAACAACAGGTACAGGGATCACCGGCAGTGAGTATGAGTATGGACAATATTAATAACAACAGTATTACGAATAATTTAAAAGCTTTGGACTATAAATTGGTCAAACTTAAGAAACTTCAGCTTGAGGTTACTTACTTCAAGCAATGCTTGCATGACCACATCATACCTAAAGGGCTACATAGTGCTTTTGTACCCACAGGACTGTTTATTGATGGGACATTCCTTGCTGAACTAAGATCCTTATTTGATACACAAGGGTCACAGTTGCTTGAGTTGCTGATAAAACACTACTCTTTATGTATTACAACTCTTACTAATGAAATCAACCAACTGGACAATCTTATTAAACTTGACCTGGACTTTATAAGGTACAAATATGACTACACTAGGATTTTCAATAGTATTGATGCCCTTTTGATTAAACTGAAAAATACTAAAACTAAAAAGCTTAACAGGGACAGACTGTCATATCAACAGGGTAAAGCTTACCCCAAGCTGGCAGTAATAAATTTTAAAGCTGATAATATGGGGTCTCAAGAGACGGCTACTAATGATCAAGAAGGGCAGGGCCAACAAACTGACGGCAATTTGGACCCTATTTTTGAAGCACAAAACCTAGACCAAGAACAAGGCCTTAGAAGAAGCAATAGACTAAAAGCTAACAGAAATAATAACTTTAACACTTCCTTGGCCAATCAAAGGGGTGAATTGGATCAAGGGAACAATCATTTTTTAGGACAATACAACAACAATCGCCAATTCAATCGGAAAACCAGGAACTGGAACAGGCGGTAGAGGCGAGTGTGAATAATGATGGTGGTGCACCAGCAGTGGACAATTTAAAGATTCTTTTTAATACTAAAGGTGACTTTAAGATCTACAATTTTGCTAACATCACACTTGACCAGAGTCTGATTGATCTCCTAGCCCTTGGCAACACTTTCGTACCTAGCCAACCCTTTGATCTTACTAGAACGATCATAGACTTGAAAAGTTTTATAAGGAAATTAAATTTCAATATTTTATTTCCAACACTATAAAAGAACACAATTGCACCCTAAAATTACCTAGTATTTTCAACCCAGCACTACATCCTGACTTGTTATTATTTGAAAAAGCACGTGAGGTGGACTTTAGACACCTATATAAAAATTTGAAAACTCATAAAAATTTGAAAACTCAAACAAGGTGTAAGAATTATAACACAACAAGGGACCAGATGGAACTGCTGCATAACTTATGCAGCTTACCAGTCAGTATACTCAAACCAGACAAAGGAGGTGGGTTAGTCATTTTAGAAAACATTGACTATAGAGACAAGATGTTAGCTGTCTTAGATAACCCAGCATATTCCTTATCATCTAAGAATGAAATGAATATGACATACTCTAGGAATAGGGGTTACTTTAGAGATCTATTTTTAGCTGGCAAGATAGATTTGGAAACCTACCACTATATAGACATTACATTCCCCAAGGTCCCAGTTATTTTTGGAATCCCAAAAATACATAAAGATTTGGTAAATCCTCCAATGAGGGCCCTGGTGGATGGTAGGTCATCTATGACCCACCCCTGTGCATGCCTGGTTGATAAAATTTTGAGTAAATATCTCAAGTCTATACCTCACATTTGTAAAGACTCTTGGTCTTTTCTTCAAGATATAAATAACATCCCTTTCGACGAGGCCTACAATTTTCTTACCATCGATGTGGTTGATTTATACACCTCGATCCCACACAATGAGGCAGTCGAATGGGTTAGTATTTTACTAGGTGAATTGGGGGCACCACAGACAGAAATTGATACTGTAGCTGAATTGTTAGATATCATCCTTTCTTCTAACTTCTTCCTATTTGAACAACAGTATTATTTGCAGACACAGGGCATCGCAATGGGCTCGCCCTGCGGCTCTAGTGTGGCAAATATATTTGTTGCTTTTTGGGAAAAGCAATTTTTGACCCATAATACAGAGTTTCAACACCAAGTCTCTTATTACACTAGGTATCTGGACGATATATTTATTTTATTCAAAGGGAATAACGTTGAGGCTGACACTTTGGTGAACTACCTGAACAATACTACTGACTTCTTCAAATTCACCTACCATTTTTCAACTTTGGAAATTGACTATTTGGATGTTAGGCTCGAGAAGGATTTGACAAGGCGCGGCTTTCTTTCTTCCATCTTTAGAAAGCCGACCTATTGTAATTCATTCCTCCATTTCTCTAGCCAGCACCCTTATAGACAAAAAAGATCAGTGGTGAAAGGCCAGTTAATCAGGGCCTCAAAAATGTGTAACACAGGTGAAAGTTTTGATGAAGAATGTACTACACTTGGTAGGATGTTCTCAAGTAGGGATTATCCTGAAGATCTTGTTTTGGAACTTACACAAGAAGTCAGACATAAAAGACAGATTGGTCTATACGCACCTTTGTTAGCTATTAGCAACTTCAATTCTGGTGACATTGAAGACATACCTCTGACAAGGCCAGTTCTATCTGTCACCAGTTTAGCAACACAGAATAACACTAGCAGTTGTCATTCAGGCAACTTAGACTTTAACCTTGGATACAGCTTTATAACTACCTTTAACTTGGACTCTACTGCCATAAGTTCTATTATTCACAAGAACTGGCATTTTATTACCAGTAACCCCCAATTTTCCGAAAAATTTAAAACTTTACCACCTATTGTGTATAGGAGAGGTAACAACCTTAAAAGTCTATTAGAAATCCAAGAAAGAAACAAAAAGTTGGACTTTTTTTCAAAACAAAAAGGCACGTTCTTATGCGGCCACTGTAATTGGTGTAAACTTGTCAAAACAGGTTCAACATTCCAAATAAGAGGTAAGAAATATGACATCTTTCATAAAATGGATTGTAACACCAGATCCATAGTTTACCTGGCTACATGTGATTGCTGTCCGGCATACTATGTCGGTAAGACAGATCAAAGGTTTAAGGACAGAATCTACCAACATATTTATGCAATAAGGAAAAAGAAAGATGACAATGCTTTGGCAAAGCATATCATAAATCAGAGTGGTCACAGCTTCCATTTTGTAGCCATTGACCACATTCCACACAATATCCGGGGTGGACCTCAAGGGCTATTCCTCGAAATCAAGGAATTAGAGTGGCAGATAAAATTGGAAGCTTTTAGTAGTCCAGGTCGTAATGAACACTAATATCTCCTGTATTCTCAAACTTAAGAGTTACATGAGATAATTTCTACACATTTTCATTATAAATCTTTACCTTTTATTAATATTAATTTTGTTCCCTTGTTAACAATTAAAGAAACAACTCAGGTTGTTTTTGTAGGCATACATGGAGTTTGTGATTCCAACACAGTGTATGTATCAGATTGATGTATAGATTACATGTTTATGCTGTCTTTTTATTAGCGATTGTTTTAGTCTTTCCACACACATATAAAACCTTTTAACATTATAATAATTTTATAGTTTCAAAGGTTTAACAATGTTTTTAACTTTTACAGTATTATATTTAGGAGAACTTATTTGCACTAACTTCTTATTGTAAGGGAGTTGTAAGCCGGGTGTTACATCTGCCAGTGCAAGCAACGTTTATTTTGATCCATTAATGTAAACACGAGAAACCCTGGAATAAGGGTTACTCACAAACTAAAGAATTATAAAATTACTATGATAATGTAGTTGTCTTCCTAGCACTGTCTTTTATATTTTCCTGGCTATGCGCTGTGATTATGAGTTAATTTTGAGTTAATTCTGTAAAATTTTAATTCTATTTGCGCAAGTCCTTGTATCTAAATGGTGACGTCACCTTAAAACTTTTTAAATAAGGACTTTGGCGCCAATTTGTTTTATTCTGATGAAGCTACTGAAACATCAGTAGCGAAAACGCTTTTTTGTTGTGGTTTGAAATTAAAATTGCGTTCAAGCTCATACTTGGCTGGCTTTCTTGGACTCGGTCTCCTGACAGTGGTGACTCCAGGTTATGTTTATGTTCTACAGCTGGGTAATCTGAAACAACATTTGGCTGACCACTGGTTATGTTTATCTTCAATTCCTTAGTAATCTAAAACAACATCTGGCTGACTCCTGGTTATGTTTATGTTCCGCACCTGGGTCCTCTAAAACAATGCCTGGTTGACTCCTGCTTACGTTTATGTTCGACACCTCAGTAATCTAAAACAATGCCTGGATGACTCCCAGTTATTTTTATGTTCTATACCTGGGAAATAAAAAGCAATGCCTGTCTGACTCCTGATTATTGTTATGTTCAACACCTGGCTAATCTAAAACAATGCCTGGCTGACCCGTGGTTATGTTTATATTCTACACCTTGGTAATCTAGAACAATGCCTGGCTGACTCCTGGTTATGTTTTTGTTCTACACTTGGGTAATCTAAACAATGCCTGTCTGACTCATGGTTATGTTCATGTTTTATACCTGGGTAATCTAAAACAACCTGGCTGACTTCTGGTCATGTTTATGTTCTACACCTGAGTAATCTAAAACAATGCCTGGATGGCCCATGGTTATGTTTTTGTTCTACACCTAGGTAATCTAAAAAAAAAGCCTGGCTGACTCCCATTTATGTTTATGTTCTACATCTGGGTAATCTAAAACAATGCCTGTATGACTCCTGGTTATGTTTATGTTATATACCTGGGTAATCTAAAACAACACTTGGCTGACTCCTGGTTATGTTTATGTTCTACAACAACAATGCCTGTCTGACTCGCGGTTATGTTTATGTTCTATACCTGGGTAATCTAAAATGACTGGCTGACTCCTGGTTATGTTTATGTTCTTCACCTTGGTAATCCAAAACAATGTCTGCCTGCCTCGCTGTTATGTTTATGTTCTACACCTGAGAAATCTAAAACAATGTCTGACTGACTCCTCATTATGTTTTTGTTCTACACCTGGGTAATCTAAAACAATGGCTGTATGACTCCAAGTTATGTTTATGTTCTACACCTTGGTAATCTAAAATAACGCCTGTCTCACTCCCAGTTATGTTTATGTTCTACACCTGGGTAATCTAAAACAATGGCTAACTGACTCCTGGTTGTGTTTATGTTCTTTACCTGGGTAATCTAAAACAATGGCAGTCTGATTCCTGGTTATGTTTATGTTCTAAAGCTGGGTAATCTGAAGCTATGCCTGTCTGACTCCTGGTTATGTCTATTTTCTACAGCTGGGAAATCTAAAACAATGCCTGGCTGACTCCCAGTTATGTTCATGTTCTACACTTGGGTAATGTAAAGTAATGCCTGGCTGACTCCTGGTATTGTTTATGTTCTATACCAGGGTAATCTAAAACAATGCCTGTCTGACTCCTGGTTATGTTTATGTTCTATATCTGGGTTGTCTAAATCAGTGCCTGGCTGACTCCCATTTATGTTTATGTTCTACACCTGGATCATCTAAAACAATACCTGGATCACTCCTGGTTATGTTTATGTTCTACAATTGGGTAATCTAAAACAATGCCTGGCTGACTCCAAGTTATGTTTATGTTCTACATCTGGGAAATCTAAAACAATGCCTGGCTGACACCCAGTTATGTTTGTATTCTACACCAAGGTAATCTAGCAAAATGACTGGCTGACTCCCAGTTATATTTATGTTCTACCCCTGGGTAAGCTAAAATAATGCCTAGCTGACTTCTGGTAATATTTATTTTCTATACCTATGTAATCTAAAACAATACATGTCTGACTCCAGGTTATGTTTATATTCAACACTTGGCTAAACTAAAACAATGCCTGGCTGAACCATGGTTATGTTTATGTTCTACACCTGGGTAATTTAAAGCAATGCTTGGCTGACTCATGGTTATGTTTATGTTCTATGTCTGGATAATCTCAAACAACGCCTGGCTGCCTCCTGGTCATATTTATGTTCCACACGTGGGTAATCTAAAACAATGATTGTGTAACTCCTAGTAAATTTTATGTTCAACACCTGGGAAATCTAAAACAATGGCTAGCTGATTCCTGGTTATGTTTATCTTCGACACCTGGGTAATCTAAAACAATGTCAGGCTGAGTCCTGGTTATGTTTATGTTTTATACATGGGTAATCTAAAACAAAGCCTGGCTATCTCCCAGTTATGTTTATGTTCTACACCTGGGTAATCTAAAACAACACCTGTCAGACTCCCAGTTATGTTTAGGTTCTAACCCTGGGTAATCTAAAACAATGGCTGTCTGACTCCCGGTTATGTTTATGTTCCACACCTGGGTAATCTGAAACATTGTCTGGCTGACCGCTGGTTATGTTTATGTTCTATACCTGAATAATCTAAAACAAAATCTGGCTGACTCCTGGTTATGTTTATGTTTACACCTGAGTCATTTAAACAGTTCCTGGTTGACTCCTGGTTATGTTTATGTTCTTCACCTGGGTAATCTAAAATAATGCCTGGTGGACACCCAGTTATGTCTATGTTCAACACCTGGATAATTTAAAACAATGCCTGGCTGCCTCCCAGTTATGTTTATGTTCTACACCTGGGTAATCTGAAACATTGCCTGGCTGACTCCTGGCTATGTTTATGTTCTACACCTGGGTCATTTAAACAATTCCTGGTTGACTCCTGGTTATGTTTATGTTCTTCACCTGGGTAATCTAAAACAATGCCTGGCTGACACCGTTATGTTTATGTTCAACACCTGGATAATCTAAAACAATGCCTGGCTGACTCACAGTTATGTTTATGTTCTACATCTGGGAAATTGAAAACGTTGCCTGGCTGACTCCAGGTTATTTTTCTGTCCTACACCAAGGTAATATCACACATTGCCTGGCCGCCTCCCAGTTATGCTTATGTTCTACACCTGGGTAATCTAAAAAAATGCCTGGCTGACTCCTGCTAATGTTTATGTTCTATACATAGGTAATCTCAAACAATGCCTGTCTGACTCTTGGTTATGTGCATGTTCAACACCTGGATAATCTCAAACAATGCCTCGCTGACTCCTGGTTATGTTTATGTTCTACACCTGGGTAATCTAAATTAATGCCTGTTTGACTCGTGGTTATGTTTATGTTCTATACCTGGGTAATCTAAAACAATGCCTGGCTGACTTCTGGTCATGTTTATGTTCTACATCTGGGTAATCTAAATCAACACCTGTTTGACTAGTGGTTATTTATTTATTTATTTATTTTACATTTGTTAACCGGGGGTGTCTGACTGAGCCGAAAAGGCCCTTTTTCAGCAGAGGCCCGGGGAGAAAAGCTCCACAAAGAAAAATTACAGACACATTTAGTTATTTAGACATAATCAGTATACACACAAATTACAAGAGACATGTTTTTACAGTGGCATGCGGCACAAACAGTTACAGTGGAGAGAACAATCAAAAAATATATTAATTTTAAAAATAAAGGTAAGTAATAGATTTGTGGTGTACAGCTGAACTTTGGAATGTAGGTAGAATACATACATAGTACACAGGTACAGTACATACATTGTAGATTAGCCAGTGTTTGTGAGTAAGATTGAAAAACTATTATAAATTGCTCTAGATTTAGTATGCATATGTTATCCGCTTTCACTAGCCTGGGGAGCAATCATGGCACTGCCAACTTTGCTTGAGATGTTGCCTGATGAGGTCTTTAAAAGAGGCTTTGGATGATGTGTTTTGAATGCTAGTAGGGACAGAGTTCCATTTTTAGCCACCGAACTACTATATAGTGCATCTCCAAAGCTATTGTAGCTGTTGGTGACTTCTAGTAGTAGTTTGCTTGATGATCTAAGAGGCCTTTTGGCTGAGTGATGTTGTACTAGGTTTTGAGGGCAGGACACTTATTGGGGAGGTAATAGATAGAATGACAGAGGCAGAGCTGATTGTAGGTTAGGAGGTTGGGCAGTTCAAGCCAGTGGAGCTGTCTCAAAGCAGTACAATGATGAGTTCTATATGAGCAATTTGCAGCAAAATGGGCAATTCTGTTATAGCAAGCTTCCATTTTGCTTAGTTCAGTTTTGTTGAGATTAGTCAGAATGGGAGATGCATAGAGTAGGGTGGATAGAAGATGGGAGCGAGCAATGGCTGATCTTGTGTTGTTGGTAAGAAATGGTTTGATACGGTAGAGTGACCCCAGTTTGGCATGTACTTTTTTAATAGTTAAGTTCAGATGACTATCAAATTTTAGGTGGGAGTCTATGGTTATTCCCAATAGCTTAGCCTGTGTCACTGGAGCAATTGGAGTAGCATTTGTGGAGTAGATAGTGAATTGACTGTTAGTGTTTTTGTTAGAACTGGTTATAATCATAAGCTGAGTTTTCTTTGGATTGAGGATAAGTTGGGCTTTGGTAAGGTAGTTTTCAACATCAGCGAATGCTAGTTGAGTTGTTTGCAGGAGGGTGGGAATGTTTTGTGCAGCACAGATTATGGTAGTGTCATCTGCATACTGAATTATAGATGCATGCTGTGTGGAGGTGTGGAGGTCATTTGTGAAGACTATGAATAGTAGTGGTCCTAAGATAGAACCCTGTGGGACTCCTATAGTTATGGGCAGCTGAGGAGAGAGAGAATTTTCCAATTTCACAGCTTGGTACCTGTCAGTTAAGTAGCTTTGGAACCAGGTAAGAGTGGAATTAGATAGATGATATTGGTTTAGTTTGTTTAGCAGGATTTGGTGTGAGACTGTGTCAAATGCTTTGGAAATATCCTAAAAAGAGTTGACATCTGCAGGCCTTCATTTTGAGACGGTTTACTGTGTCTGTGAAGCAGAGGAGAGCTGTAGTGGTACTATGGGCAGGTCTGAAACCATGCTGAGTAGGTGACAGGATGTTGCAGTCTAGGAGATAGTTTAGCATCTGGGTATGGATGCATTTTTCTAGGATTTTGGCCATGGGGGAGAGTAAAGCAATGGGTCTGTAGTTATTAAGTTCAGTGGAGGTCCCGCCTTTATGTATGGGTGTAACATAGGATATTTTCCAGAGTTTGGGCACATAGTTTTCAACAATTGATCTGTTTATGAGAGTGGAGACTGGGATAGCAATAGCATCTGCTGTAAGTTTCAAGAAATAGCTGGGGAGTAGGTCGGCTGCTGTTGATGAGGTTTTTAGTTTGGAGAGCATGCTTTTGATTGAAGTGGTGGAAACTGTTTTGAGGGTAAAGCTTGTATTAGTGTTATTTGTGTTGGGGGGGATAGTGAGGAAGGAACTGTCCTGTGATACCAAGGATAGAACTGAGTTCACAAAGTGGGAGTTGAATTGTGTTTCGATGGGAACTTTAGTGTCAGGGGTGGTTGGTTTGGGGGTAGCCTTTTGGGTGGATTTTAGTAGCTGGTTTACATTTTGCCAAAAGTTTTGCGGATTGTGTTGGTATTTAGCTTGTAATGTTGTGTAATAGGATTTTTTGTCCAACCTAATGCATTTTTTTGCACGGTTACGCAGTTCTTGGTACTTAGTTAGGCTTTGTGTTTCTTTGTTTTTTTGATAGTAACGCCAGGCAGTGTCTTTGGACTTGAGGATTTGTTTGGTTTCTTTACTGAGCCAGGGGTTTGTAGAGGTTCTAACCTTGATTTTGCACAATGGAGCGACAGTGTCTAGGTGTTGTAGAAATGTTTTGTTGAAATATGCTACAGCCTGGTCAAGTGGGAGGGTTTTTAGGGGGGTCCAGTCACAGTTACACAGTAAAATGTTGAGGACATCAGGAGAGAATTTTTCTGTGTTTCTAGTGGATATATAGTTAGTGGTTTTGCATATGCTTGTTCTACTACGTATAAAGTATATTATGTTGTGGTCACTTAAGGTGTCTGGGAGACTGCCTGTGTGAGGGTACAATGTGGGGTTGCTAGTTAGGACCCAGTCAAGGATGGATTCCCTTTTAGATTTTTTATCACACCTAGTTGAAATTTGGACTAGCTGCTGGTAGCCATGGAGATTTATTAGATTACTTGGTGGTTCTGATATACAGGTGAACCAGTCTAGGTTGAAGTCCCCCAGAATAAGGGTTTCTTGTGAGTATGTGGTAGAACACCAGGATAAGAAGTCTTCAAGGCTAGCAGGTGTATTACCAGGTGGAATATAGATCACAATTGTGGTGATGACCTTTTTAGGGTGAAGTTGAAGTTGTGAGATAAGTATGTCCCAATTATTGGGGGAGGGGTAGGAGTTTGGTAATTGATGGACAGTTAAGTTGGACTTGTAGAGTAAGGCAGTTCCACCCCCTTTACGAAGTGGTCTGTCTTGTCTAATGATATTGTAGCCGGTAGGGAGAACTTCTGAGTTAGCTATGTTTTTATTTAGCCAGGTTTCTGTTAAAGCAACTATGTCTGGGGAGTAGTGTGCTATTGTGGCCTGGAGTTCAGATATTTTATTTTTGATACTTCTAATATTAATATTTAGCATTAAAAGATGGTTGGTTTTGCTGCTGTTGTTGATTTGCCCAGGGATGAAGAAAGTTATGTTTATGTTCTATACCTGGGTAATCTAAAACAACAACTGTCTGACTCCTGGTTATGTTTATGTTCTACAACTGGGAAATCTAAAACAATGGCCATCTGACTCCCAGTTGTGTTTCTATTCTACACCTGGGTAATCTAAAACAATACCTGGCTATCTCCCAGTTATGTTTATATTCTACACCTGTGTAATCTAAAACAATGGTTGTCTGACTCCCGATTTTGTTCATGTTCTACACCTGGGTAATCTGAAACAACATCTGGCTTACCTCTATTATATTTATTTTCAATACCTGAGTAATCTAAAACAACACCTGGCTGACTCCTGGTTATATTTATGTTCTACACCTGGGTCATCTTAAACAATGCCTGGTTGACTCCTGGTTATGTCCATGTTCTACACCTGGGTAATCTAAAGCAATGCCTGGCTGTCTCCCATTTATGTTTATGTTCTACACCTGGGAAATAAAAAAAAATGCCTGTTTGACTCCTGGTTATTGTTATGTTCAACACCTTGCTAATCTAAAACAATGCCTGGCTGACCCATGGTTATATTTATGTTCTACACCTTGGTAATCTAAAACAATGCCTGGTTGACTCCTGGTTATGTTTACGTTCTATACCTTGAAAATCTAAAACAATGCATGTCTGACTCACAGTTATGTTCTTGTTCTATACCTGGATAATCTAAAAAAATGCCTTGGTGACTCCTGGTCATGTTTGTGTTCTACACCTGGGTAAACTAAAACAATGTCTGTCTGACTCCCAGTTATGTTTATGTTCTACACCTGTGTAATCTAAAACAACACTAGACTGACTCCTTGTTATATTTATGTTCTACACCTGGGTAACCTAAAACAATGCCTACCTCACTCCCTGTTATGTTTATGTTCTACACCTGGGTAGCCTAAAAAAATGTCTGTCTGACTCCTGTTTTTTTATGTTATATACCTGGGTAATCTAAAACAATGCCTGGCTTATTCCTGATTATGTTTTTGTTCTACACCTGGGTAATCCAAAACAATGCCTGACTGACTTGCGGTTATGTTTATGTTCTATACCTGGGTAATCTAAAATGCCTGGCTAACTGCTGGTCATGTTTATGTTTTTCACCTGGGTAATCCAAAACAATGCCTGTCTGTCTCGCACTTATTTTTAATTTCTACACCTGAGAAATCTAAAACAATGCCTGGCTGACTCCTCGTTATGTTTATGTTCTAAATCTGTGTAATCTAAAACAATGCCTGTCTCACTCACAGTTATGTTTATGTTCTAGACCTGGGTAATCTAAAACAATGGCTGTCTGACTCCCAGTTATGTTTATGTTCTACACCTGGGTAATCTGAAACAATGCCTGGCTGACTCCTGGTTATCTTTATGTTCTACACGTGGGTAAGCTAAAAAATTGCCTGGCTGACTCCTGTTAATTTTTATGTTCTATACCTATGTAATCTAAAACAATGCCTGCCTGACTCCTGGTTATGTTTATGTTCAACACCTGGATAATTTAAAACAATGCCTGGTTGACCCATGGTCATGTGTATGTTCTACACCAGGTAATCTAAAACAATGTCTGGCTGACTCCCAATTATGTTTATGTTCTATACCTGGACAATCTGGAAAAAAGCCTGGCTGACTCATGGTTTTGATTATGTTCTACACCATGGTAATCTAAATTAACACCTGTTTGGCGAGGTTATGTTTATGTTCTATACTTGGGCAATCTAAAACAATGCCTATCTGACTCCTAGTTATTTTCATGTTCTACACATGGGAAATCTAAAACAATGCCTGGCTGACTTGTGGTTATGTTTATCTTCTACAACTGGGTAATCTAATAAAATAGTTGTCTGACTCCCGGTTATGTTTATGTTGTACACCTGTGTATTCTAAAGCAATGCCTGGCTTACTCCCAGTTATATTTATGTTCTACACCTGGGTAATCTAAAACAACACCTGTCTGACTCCCAGTTATGTTTATGTTCTACACCTGGGTAATCTAAAACAATGGCTGTCTCACTCTCGGTTATGTTTATGTTCTACATCTGGGTAATCTGAAACAACACCTGGCTGACTCATGGTTATGTTTTTTTTTACACCTGGGTAATCTTAAACAATGCCTGGTTGACTCCTGGTTATGTTTATGTTCTGCATCTGGGTAATCTAAAACAACACCTGTTTGACTCGCGGTTATGTTCATGTTCTATACCTGACTTCCTGTTATGTTTATGTTCTACAACTGTGTAATCTAAAACAATGGCTGACTCCTGGGTATGATTATCTTCTACACCTGGGTAATCTGAAACAACACCTGGCAGACAGCTGGTTATGTTTATGTTCCATACCTGAGTAATCTAAAACAATGGCTGTCTGACTCCCAGTTGTGTTTATGTTCTACACTTATGTAATCTAAAATAATGCCTGTCCTACTCATGGTTATGTTGATGTTCTACACTGGGGAAATCTAAAACAAAGCCTGTCTGACTCCCAGTTATGTTTATGTTTTACACCTGGGTAATCTAAAACAATGGCTGTCACACTCCCGGTTATGTTTATGTTCTACATCTGGGTAATCTGAAACAATACCTGGCTGACTCCTGGTTATGATTTGTTTTACACCTGGGAAATCTAAAACAAAGCCTGGCTGACTCCCAGTTATGTTTATGTTCTACACATGGGAAATCTAAAACAATGCCTGGCTGATTCATGGTTATGTTTATCTTCTACAACTGTGTAATCTAAAAAAATAGTTTTCTCACTCCCTGTTATTTTTATGTTCTACACCTGTGTAATCTAAAACAATGCCTGGCTAACTCGCAGTTATGTTTATCTTCTACACCTGGGTAATATGAAACAACACCTCACAGACCGCTGGTTATGTTTATGTTCCATACCTGAGTAATCTAAAACAACACCTGTCTGCCTCACGGTTATGTTTATGTTGTACACAGGGGAAATCTAAAACAATGCCTGGCTGACTCCTGTTATGTTTATGTTCTACGCCTGGGAAATATAAAACAATGGCTGCCTGACTCTCAGTTGTGTTTATATTCTACACCTGGGTAATCTAAAACAATGCTTGGCTAACTCCCAGTTACTTTTATGTTCTACAGGTGGGTAATTTAAAACAACACCTGTCTGACTCCCAGTTATGTTTACGTTCTAAACCTGCGTAATATAAAACAATGGTTGTTTGACTCCTGTTTATGTTTATGTTCTACACCTGGGTAATCTCAAACAATGCCTGGCTGACTCCTGGTTATGTTTATGTTCTACAGCTGCGTCATCTAAAACAATGACTTGTTGACTTCTGGTTATGTTTATGTTCTACATCTGGGTAATCTAAAACAACACCTGTCAGACTCCCAGTTATGTTTATGTTCTAACCCTGGGTAATCTAAAACAATGGCTGTCTGACTCCCGGTTATGTTTATGTTCCACACCTGGGTAATCTGAAATATTGCCTGGCTGACTGCTGGTTATGTTTATGTTCTATACCTGAATAATCTAAAAAAAAAACCTGGCTGACTCCTGGTTATGTTTATGTTCTACACCTGGGTCATTTAAACAATTCCTGGTTGACTCCTGGTTATGTTTATGTTCTTCACCTGGGTAATCTAAAGCAATGCCTGGCTGACACCCAGTTATGTTTATGTTCAAAACATGGACAATCTAAAACAATGCCTGGCTGACTCACAGTTATGTTTATGTTTTACATCTGGGAAATTAAAAATTATGCCTGGCTGACTCCAGGTTATTTTTATGTCCTACACCAGGGTATTCTCATACATTGCCTGGATGCCTCCCAGTTATGTTTATGTTCTACACCTGGGTAATCTAAAAAAATGCCTGGCTGACTCCTGCTAATGTTTATGTTCTATACATAGGTAATCTCAAACAATACCTGTCTGACTCCTGGTTATGTGTATGTTCAACACCTGGATAATCTCAAACAACGCCTGGCTGACTCCTGGTTATTTTTATGTTATACACCTGGGTAATCTAAATCAATACCTGGCTGACTTCTGGTCATGTTTATGTTCTACATCTGGGTAATCTAAATCAATGCCTGTTTGACTAGTGGTTATGTTTATGTTCTATAACTGGGTAATCTAAAACAACAACAGTCTGACTCCTGGTTATGTTTATGTTCTACAACTGGGAAATTTAAAACAATGGCTGTCTGACTCCCAGTTGTGTTTATATTCTACACCTGGGTAATCTAAAACAGTGCCTTGCTATCTCCCAGTTATTTTTATATTCAACACCTGCGTAATATAAAACAATGGCTGTTTGACTCCCGATTTTGTTCATGTTCTACACCTGGGTAATCTGAAACAACATCTGGCTTACCTCTGTTTATTTTCAATACCCGAGTAATCTAAAACAACACCTGACTGACTCCTGGTTATAATTATGTTCTACACCTGGGTCATCTTAAACAATGCCTGGTTGACTCCTGGTTATGTCTATGTTCTACACCTGGATAATCTAAAACAATGCCTGGCTGACCCATGGTTATATTTATGTTCTACACCTTGGTAATCTAAAACAATGCCTGGCTGACTCCTGGTTATGTTTATGTTCTATACCTTGAAAATCTAAAACAATACCTGGCTGACTCCTGGTTATGTTTATGTTCTACACCTGGATAATCTAAACAATGCATGTCTGACTCACGGTTATGTTCATGTTCTATACCTGGGTAATCTAAAACAATGCCTTGCTGACTCCTGGTCATGTTTATGTTCTACACCTGGGTAAACTAAAACAATGTCTGTCTGACTCCCAGTTATGTTTATGTTCCACACCTGGGTAATCTAAATAAAACATCAGACTGACTCCTGGTTATATCTATGTTCTACACCTGGGTAACCTAAAACAGTGCCTACCTGACTCCCTGTTATGTTTATGTTCTACACCTGGGTAGTCTAAAGCAATGTCTGTCTGACTCCTGTTTTTTTTTGTTATATACCTGGGTAATCTAAAACAATGCCTGGCTTATTCCTGGTTATGTTTCTGTTCTACACCTGGGTAATCCAAAAAATGCCTGACTGACTAATGGTTATGTTTATGTTCTATACTTGGGTAATCTAAAACAACAACTGTCTGACTCCTGGTTATGTTTATGTTCTACAACTGGGAAATTTAAAACAATGGCTGTCTGACTCCCAGTTCTGTTTATATTCTACACCTGGGTAATCTAAAACAATGCCTCGCTATCTCCCAGTTATGTTTATATTCTACACCTGCATAATCTAAAACAATGGCTGTTTGACTCCTGATTTTGTTCATGTTCTACAAATGGGAAATCTAAAACAATGCCTGTCTGACTCCTGGTTATTTTCATGTTCTACACATGAGAAATCTAAAACAATGCCTGGCTGACTCATGGTTATGTTTATCTTCTACAACTCGGTAATCTAAAAAAATAGTTGTCTGACTCCTGGTTATGTTTATGTTCTACACCTGTGTAATCTAAAACAATGCCTTGCTTACTCCCAGTTATGTTTATGTTCTACACCTGGGTAATCTAAAACAACACCTGTCTGACTCCCAGTTATGTTTATGTTCTACACCTGGTAATCTAAAACAATGGCTGTCTCACTCCCAGTTATGTTTATGTTCTACATCTGGGTAATCTGAAACAACACCTGGCTGACTCCTGGTTATGTTTTGTTTTACACCTGGGTAATCTAAAACAAAGCCTGGATGACACCCAGTTATGTTTATGTTCTACACCTGGGAAATCTAAAATAATGCCTGGCTGACCCATGGTTATGTTTATGTTCTACACCTGGATAATCGAAAACAATGTTTGGCTGACTCCCAGTTATATTCATGTTCTATACCTGTATAATCTTAAACAATGCCTGGTTGACTCCTGGTTATGTTTATGTTCTACATCTGGGTAATCTAAAACAACGCCTGTTTGACTCACTGTTATGTTCATGTTCTATACCTAGTTAATGTAAAACAACACCTGCCCGACTTCCTGTTATGTTTATGTTCTACAACTGTGTAATATAAAACAATGGCTGACTCTCGGGTATGATTATCTTCTACACCTGGGTAATCTGAAACAACACCTGGCAGACAGCTGGTTATGTTTATGTTCCATACCTGAGTAATCTAAAACAATGGCTGTCTGACTCCCAGTTGTGTTTGTATTCTACATTTGGGTAATCTAAAATAATGCCTGTCTGCCTCATGGTTATGTTTATGTTCTACACCGGGGAAATCTAAAACAAAACCTGTCTGACTCCTGGTTATTTTTATGTTCTACACATGGGAAAGCTAAAACAATGGGCTGGATTCACAAAACCTCTGTGTAAGACTTAATATGTCTTACTCAGAGGCTGCAGTTGAACGGTATGATGTCAGCGTGCCATGAATATTCATGAGGGCATGCTGAGTAATCTGTAACTCTTACACGGACTGAGTAGGCAAGCAGGGGGCGTGTCTGACTGCTGAGCAGTCTAAAAGTCCATGCCCCTGCAAGGTTTTAAAAAGCATAATGTCAACAGACAAGAGCGAGTCCGCTCAAATGTACTTGCACCCAACAACACACTCCCTGACACTGTAAACCCCCATCAGAGTTATAAAATGGAAAAAAATTATATTTTTTAAATCCACGATATAGCTGCCCATATTTACGCATGTTTGTGCAGGTGTGCCCATTGCTTAACCACAGTTAGCAATTGTGACATTGAAGAGCATATAAGAACTACTTATGCAAATTAGTCCAAATAGCAATAGCGTAATGGTAGAGCGTATGCGCAAAGAGAAGGCATTCACGATTCGAGTCCCACCACTCCCCTTATTTTTTATGTTTTAAATCAGTATTTGAAATAATACCAGACAAATATGATTAAAATTTTATTAAAAGCAGTGACGTGGCCAATGTATCAGTGAACAAAATATATATTTTTAAAAGACCCAGATATATAATAGCCTGCCATTAAGCAACGTTTTACACAGCTAAACACAGGTGCCCATAGTTTAATAGCACTATACCCATCTAAACAGAGTTGCCCATAATATAATAGTGCTTTAGCCAGCGCAATAGAGTTGCCCAACATTTAAAAATGCTTTACCCAGCGCAATGTATTTGCGCAGATGTGCACGCGTGCCAACCAGGGCATCATAGGGCACAGGGGAGCAACGTAGAGCTAAGTTGCTTAAATGCAGCCACACCACCTAGCCTGTCTAGACAGTATTAAAATAAAAGAACTACAAGGTTTGAACCCAGGACCATTTGCATCATAATCAAAGTACAGAACCACTAAGCCATGAAAACATAGGGGAAACAGCCACTATTAACTTACATAAACTTAGGAATGGTAGTTTAACCATTATTAAGTAGGTCTGCAGTCAGCTGAGAATTTTACAAAATGGCCAGTCACAAAAAAGTGTGGGAAATGTGGCATATTTAAGCCCTACAGTCGGGAATACACACCATAACTGATTGTAGCTCACATCTGAGGTCAGAATGTCTGGTGTTGGAGAGGGAGTGCATTTCCAAGCACAGAGATGAGGCACCGAGGAGTCCAAATACATGGATTGGCTCCTAGTCCACCATCACGAGGTAAGACTCCTGCAGGGCCAGTTCCAAGGGGCGGAGTACAAGGCAGAGGTTTGGAACTGGTTAGCTCGTGACCTCACCAGTGCCACAGGTGTTCCCTGGACTGGTGACCAGGTCCGTCACCACCATGCAGACCTGAAGAGACGAAAGAAGGACTGCCTGAACTAGTGGATACAGGAGGCCCGTGGGATGCGGGATGCCCGACAACTGAGTATGTAGCCATGGAATGCAGTATGTAAGGATTTAAAATGGAGTATGTATAATGGATAGGAATGTCTCAATATCCCTTCATTTACTTTACAGCTGCAGGTGACCATGCTACGAATCAGCAAGCCTATGAAGATAGGCTGCTAAAGCTGCACCACCAGGCTGGTTAGTGATTATTCTGCATGTATTGTTATATAAAATATGGAAGAGAGCATGAAAGAAAGTGTTGTAGTCCAATAATACAGCCATAAAATGGAATAAGTCCTCTGCATGTACTGTAAGATAAAAATGTTAGAGAGGCAGAAAAAGAGGGTAGTAACCCATTAACAAAGTTAACAAATGTCTGGAATAATATCTCTGCAGGCACTGTCATATAAAATAATATGTGAGTGAGCCTGAAAAAAGAGTGTGCTAACCTATTAATAAAGGTATAATATGTCGTGAACATGTCTGCCATATATACCGTTAAAACAAATAAAGGAGTAAGCCTGTGGAAAAGTGTGTAATGTCATTAATAAAGGTCTAAAACCCAGAGTGTGTCTGTTTCACTTGTATGAAATATTGTTGTACCCTTGCATTATACAAATAGTAATGTGTTAGAAAGTGCTGGCAACCTAGAGTTCTGCAGTCCCATCTAAAGTGGGTAATGGAAGTGCTAGTAGCTGTGAAGTAAATATACAGTCCTCAACAGTCAGTTACTGGCTGGCATGCATAAGTAAATCTGGCACATGAGTAGCATGCAAATATGTTCCCCAGAAATGTAAGTGTGCTTCAATAAATGCAGGGTTCTGTGCAATTAGAAGTGAAAATGTCATGTGAAAACATCCAGATATGTAGATAAAGAAATATAAATGCAACCATGAAATATGTAGCAGTAGCATCTGCATCCTGGACAGTTAGTATGTGAGATATAGGTCAAGTATAGATTGAACTAGCCAAACCCATTACACAACCTAATGCATGGTGGCAAGTGTAATAATACATGTAGGGAATATACACCTGTAGTCACTAGGAATGTAGTGTAGAGTAAAAGTGTTTATAAGATGTTAATGGAGGTTTTTTTTCTACACCCTACTGTTTGTGCATAAACCATGCAATTCCGCACCTCAATGGGTATGTGTAATCTTAAATATTTGTTGGGATATATGTCCTATTGTTCCATAAATATTTGCACTCATGTTGATGCATGTGCCCTGTTCAAACACCATGTTCATGGTTGCTTGTTGCTACCAATCATCCCTGCATGCGGTTGGAATAACCACTGTTGTTCAATATATGCATGTGTTATGTTTGCTGTTCAACTGTTGGAACTGTGGTTGGGTTAATGGGAATATTACTGCATGCTGTTACAACTAATCTGGAATGCTGTTGTTTATGTTGTAATGAAACACACCGAATCAAAGAACATATGGGAAGGCTGGTCCCGGCGGACCCACCTGTCCCTTCTCAGTTGGCGAGTGCACCTGGCACCAGTGGCTCTGCTGCCCAGCCCGGACTCCCCTCCTCCATTGGTCCTGTGCCACCTTTGGGTGGAAGCACTGCACAGGATGGGGCACGTCCCCCCCGTGCAAGCGTGGGCGGAGAAGGGCCACCCGTCACCCTTCGAAGGGTCCGGGCTGTGGTGCGTAGGGAGATCAAGGGTTCAGTCGCTGATCCACTATGCCAGCTTGAGGTGAGAGTGGCGCATCTCACAGGTGAGCCTGCCCGTCCTATTCAGCCTCCAGCACAGCCACCTCCGGGGCTGTGAAGGTGCAGTGGTGACTGCCCATGGGTGGGGATCTCATTTCCACTGTTACCACCTGTGGGCTCATGGGCTTGTGATTTCCAAACAACCTTCCCCATTAATTGTGTTCACCTACCCCATGTGTCAAATTCCACCCCTGAATGCATATTTTTTGTCTTGTCTGTTTACCTCCCCAACCTACCTCCCCAAATATACCTATTTCCCCTACCTCACTTACCACTCTCACCTGAATAAAAAAAAAAAAAGAGCAATCTGTACCTGAAAAAAAATTACGCCCCATACATAGCTTCCCATTTTACACACATGTCCATAGGACATGTACACTAATAATTCTAATTGGCAGTGCAACAAACTATGTTGTCCTCACCCCTCTCAGGGGTGGAAGGTCTCAAAACTCACTCCAAATTTTCAACATATGCACAGCTGTTGTTGTTAAAGAAATGAGCAGCTATGGGCCTTCCCTACACCCTTCCTGCACATCCCGAGCTTGTTTTCCTACTGTCTGTCTCTCTCTGTGCCCCCTTTTTTCACCACTTTCCTATCTCCCCATTTTCTTTTCTTTAAAAGAAATTAGCTTGGGGGTTAGCGGGAGTAAGCACTTTTAAGCAGTAGTTAGCGGGGGTGTGCAAGTGTGAGCTTGTGTGGCTTAGCTAAGCATTGCTAAGTGTCAAGCAAACCCGCGCCAACCCACTTACAACTGCTTAAAAGTGCCTTAGTCACTTTGTATGACAAGGACCTTGTATTGCTCAGCAGCAAAATAAAAATACCCTTGTCAGTCTCGAACCTGGGACCTTGGACTCACCAGTCTGCATGAAGTACCACTAAACCACAGCCGATATATAACTTAGTGCTGAAAGCAATTTATCATGCATTACCATGAGTGAATGTAAAGGGAAAATAGGAATGGCATAACACAAATCTTGTTCTGAGGGCCCTAATCAGCAGATGTTGTTGAATTGCATGACATGACTGGGAAAAGAGAATCAGCCATGCTAGTAGGGGAATAATGTTACAGTAGCAGCTTACAAACCCCACACAGTATCAGAGCAGGATAAGCACTGGCATATTTGCATAGGTCACAGGCCAAACCTCCCAACAGTGACCGCTCTACAGTGATGACCCTGATTTGTAAACAAATGTTAGATGTGCACCTCTGACTCCCTGTGAAATGTACTAACAGTAGGCAGAAAGGTGTGGAATCTCACTTAATACAAATGTCAATAAGTGAGAGTAGACACCGCTTGCACATCAGAAAAGGTGTAGTAATAGAAATGGTCTGAATCACCCAAAGTCTGAACTGAAAAATGTCAGAACTATATTACAGGTGTATTCCAGTTATATGTACCTTTCCCTGAGGCTGTTCAAATATATACGTGAGAGTATCTGAGGCCTGGAAGAGTCAGAAACACACAGGCATATCAGCTTGTCTGCTGTTACACACTCTGCAAATTGCTGTAGAATGAATCCCACAAGCATGCCCTTATGTAGAAGTACAACACAGAAATAGCAAAAGATGTAGCCATGTACTGCTAGCAACCACCTGTGACAATGCCATTGTTCAGGTGCTGAAAAGACTGCTGTGGTTCACAGTTAAAGAATACTAGGCTAACCTCTGTCTACCATCTGGATATGTCCACAGGTGGGAGCTACTCAGACAGACTACAAGCCTTCATAGACTTACAGGTACACAGCAACTCTGCATGTTCAGCAAGATAAACATCACACGATAATTAATAATGCACACTGCAGTTCTGCACCCCTACCCAAAGGTACTATATACCCATGTAGTCAGGCATAACCAAGGGTGTAGGTAGGCATACACAGTACAGAAATATGTCCAGTTGTCCAGAGCAGACTGTGCTAATGCCAAAACAAACCACAACCTGTTCAGATGTGAGTAACGTACTAATGACAGTATAGCTGTTCACAAACAGTGCATGTGCCTGATATTCATAATTGGTAGTACAACATACTTAGATGTCCTCACCACTCTCTCAGGGGTGGAAGGTTTCAAATATCCCACCTAATGTATTGCATATGCACAGCTGTTGCTGGTAAAGAAATGGGCAGCTATGGACCTTCTCCACACCCATCGTGTACATCCCAAGCTAGTTTCCCTACTGTCTTCCCCTCTTTGAGCACCCTTTATCACCACAGTCCTATCTCCCCATTTACTTTTCTGTCAAAGACATGAGCATGGGGGTTAGCGGGAGTGAGCACTTGTAAACAGTAGTCAGCGGGTTTGCACCAGTGTGCGCATGTGTGTGCCTATCTTAGCATTGCTAAGATATGATAAGCTCCGCCAAGCTTAGCTTACTATTGCTAACATAAAATAAGCTAAGCTAAGCTTAGCTAAGTATTGCTAAAATACAATAAGCTAAGCGTCGCTTAGCATCGCTAAGCATCACGCAAACCCAAGCCAACTCGCTTACAACTGCTTAAAAGTGCCTTCGTCACTCTTTATGACAAGGCCCTTGTATTGCTCAGCAGCAAAATAAAATACCCTTATCAGTCTCAAGCCCCACACCTTGGACTCACAAGTCTGCATGATGTACCACGAAGCCACAGCAGGTGCACAATAACTTGGTGCTGAAAGAAATATAACATGCATTACAAGGAGTGCATGTAAAGGGAAAATAGGAAAGCCAGGAATTCATTGCAATAAAGAAATATGACATGCATTACAAGGACTGAATGTAAAGGGAAAATAGGAAAGCCATAGGAATACATTGCAATAACTAATGTTGTATGCCAGTTAATTCCCTAATTCCAAAAGAAAGTACATACTCCCATGTATCCAGTGTTAGCATTAGGAGGTGTGAGTAAACTTACACACTGAGAAGAGTGTACTTGAAGAAGCAACAGTCAGGTTTCAGTACAACATGCATTTCACTGGCTACAACCCAGCTTCAGATATGAGACATATACCAACCTTCTGACTGACACAACAGTGTCCACAGCAAACAAGCATGGTCCCCACCTTGCAAAACTGAAAGGCCTATGCCTACCTAACCTATCATTTTATAGCAGTGTCCTGAAATCACAGTGAGAACTGCAATTACCACACAGCAGGCTGCATGCAATTACTAAATGGTGGGCACCAATCAACCAGAGGCCATCACATGCACATGTGCAGATACCTACAAAAGCAGCCTGTACTTGCTGTCCACACATGCAATAATATCATTGCAGCAACTGGAGAGAGAGAGAGCGAGCAAGAGAGACAGACAGACAGACAAACAGTTGGAGAGTCCAACCAAAAAAAAAAAAAAAAACAGAGACGGTTGGAGACACCAACCAACCAAAACAAAAAATAAAACAAACAGAGGCAGTGGAAGACATCAACCTAAACAAATAAAAAAAAAACATCGACAGGTACAGCAGACTGAGGTGAGAAATACAAAGGTAAGGTATGTAACACTGATGTATTTGCTAGCATCTGAATGATGTGTCGGAAGGGTACTCTACATTCTGTGAACACTCCTTATGTGGTAGCAGTCCATATCTATATGTATATGCAGATGTGCATAGGGCAAGGGACATACTGCAATTGTTAGTGAAGGCTGGACATATATATGTATTTGAAGGTTGCTATGTGCACATATCTATGTAGGTTGCAGTGTGTGGCATTGAAAACAGCAACCAGTGCAGGCATATGTCATATGGTGGTTAAATGCTGTGGGACTGAGTTACAGCCAGTGAGTTCTGCTATGGCTATACGGCCTGATGACAGCGAAATTCATTCTGCACAACAACTCTTATAATATTAAATAATTGTGTGTCTCAACTGTTTCCATCCATATATTATTCACACCATAAAAGGGGGGTAGTATATCATACATGTGCATGTATATGTACAGCAGTGCAGTGGCTACAGTAAGTACAATATATATCTATATATATATATATATATATATATATAGATATATCTATATATACATACATATATATATATATATATATATATATATATATAGATATATAGATATAGATATAGATATATAGATATATAGATTATATATATCTATATATATATATATATATATAGATATATATATATATAGATATATATATATATATATATATATATATATATATATATATATATATATATATATATATATATATATATATATATATATATATATATATATATATATATATATATATATATATATATATATATATATATATATATATATATATATATATATATATATATATATATATATATATATATATATATATATATATATGTATATAAATATATATATATATATATATATGTATATATATATATATATATATATATATATATATATATATATATATATATAGTGAGAGAGGGAGACACAGGGTCAGACGTATTGCAACAGGTGCCTGGTGACCAAGGCATGGACTGAACACCAGTGCTGATACTGCAGTGCCATACCCCATTCCAAAACACTTTACCCACTAACTACCAAATAGGTGGTTGCCTGACTAACACTGAAGGTGTCAGAAGGGAACATGGGACACAGGTGGACAGTAGCCTCCCCTTTCATATTCACAGTGCCACACTAGTCTTGTAATCTGTCTACATGGTACGTGTAATCACAAACGATGTGTCATGTACAGAAATATAGGTCAGTATTCCCCTGTACTCATCACAATGCCCCATGTGGTATGTACCTCACATGACAACTACAGCAAGTGGAAAGGCCACAGACATACCTCACAAAGGGTAATACTGCCCAGAAACACATTCCCTATGCAGACTGACTCACATAACCACAGCTACAGTGCGTTGTATACTGGCCACCTAGAGGTTACCTCTGCCAAACATATAGAGGTATGCCACACCCATAGCAGTCAGGCAACCACCATGTCAACACCTCACAATCCCACCGGGCTACACGGCCTAGGTCCCTAGTCCCCGCAACCGCACGAAACAGCACATGCTGGAGGGATAGGCTCCTACTGGCAAATATACCATACTCTGAAGTAAACCACCCAGCATGAACAAACAAGGCTCCTCAGTAGCATATGTCAGACATTCCCATGATGATTGTCTGGTGGATAGGTAACACACCCTGGGAATCACCTCTGTGTATCCAGTTGACAGGAGGAAGTGAAATCTAATTACATGTGTGTCACAGGCCAGGGTAGCATATGGCTAGGCTGCTGTAGGCCCCAGGGACAATAGCGTATTACCTACTTATGACACAATGCACACAGACATGTACACAGTGCAATACCTGCTATGTGAGGTGGAATGAGTGTGAAAGTGAATATGTTCAAGGTCTGTGATGGTGTGATAGCTAGGTGTGAGGTTGTTTCTGTCATTGTCGTTTGTGTCCTAGGTGTGAGGCCAGAGAAAGATGTGTCAGTTATTGGGATGCAGACATAGTAGGATGGTATATGTTGTGACGTAGTTCCTTGTGTTCGACTGTGGTATCCCATCATAGGCTGAAGCAATACATGTATGCTCAGTAAGTGGTACTGCTGGTGAATCCAGCCGACATTTGAACTGTTGTACCACCTGAAACTGTAGGCCTAAACAGCACAGTATGGTGTATGTTCACATTCCCTGGTAGCACTGTCTTGTGTGTTTCCTGCCATCTGCACAGATTATATTCCTCAGGCATAGGTATCTGTAAATAGGGGCACACAGTACTGTAAGGTACATAGCAAATGCTCATCTGTGTTAGCATACATTTCTGTGTTGTATGAATGTCTGATGTGTGTGTGTAATGATGCCTGTACCATGTCTGCAATCACGTGTGATGCAGGGTTTGCGTGTGTACCTAGCAACATGTATACTCTGTTACAGCAGTATGCCAGCTATATTAACAACTGTGCACATATGTCAGGTAGGGGTATGGCATCAACGACTAGGGTAGGTTACTGGTTATACTGTAACTGTACTTCACATTCATTACAATGGATGACATATTTCTGCATGCATTAGCTTGATATGTACCCCCCTGGCAAGGCTGTGCATTGGATCCCAAACAGTGAGCCGAGTACTGGTGTATACTGGTGTGTCATATGGAGTGTGGCAGGCACTGTCAGCCAGTTGTGGGCTGAGCACTGATATGTGGTATTGAATGTGTGTATCCTCTGACAGACAAACAGATGCTATATATGGCAGTTAACTGATATCTGTACTGTATAATGTTAAGTGTGCCACATGACTTGCACACACATATCGTTTACTTGTCTTCCAGGCCTATGGCTCATCACAGGAACCCCTGCTACACAGCTGCAGAGGAACAGGAAATCCACCACAGTCTGGTTCAGCACTATACCCTGCTGTTTTCAAGGGCCAGCCAGCACCAACAGGAGTGTACTGCACTGTGGCAAGAACTTGTTCGTTGGGTAAATGACATAGGCATGCATAACTGGACATATGAGCAGGTACGCCATCACTGCAGTGATTTAATTAGACATGTCCGGTGGCGTGCATCTGATATCTACAGACAACAGCTTGCCACAGGTGGTGGGGTGGCCATACATCCCCCCCTCACCAGAGAGGAGGAACTGCTGCTAAGTGTGTTGGCTCCTGGCCTACAGTAACAACAACATCACACATATGTCGTCATGGAGGCCGGAGCCACCCTGCATATTGACATGGGGCATGCAGGCAACATGCCCTAGCTGTAGACTACTGTTACCTGTATTGTTAGATTATGCATGTGTGAAATGTGTACTGTGTTTAGCAGTTGTGCTGCCTATTGTGTGCAATACTGATAATTTGAATAGTATCTGTACACCTATGCCTGTTGTTCTACTGTAGTTTAGCACACTCACAGTAGCAATGCCACAGTTGTGGCCACTGACAAATTGTGTCATATTCTTGCTGGTCCCTCTGGTGTGACAGCAGGGCAGACATTACATGCTGGTGAGTGTATTAACACTTTAAACTTGGTATTGAACTGTGCATGTCATAGGTGAGGTGTAGGCCATGTACACATAACACACCTACGCATAATGCATGCTGTGCATATTTGCTGTGAGACGTGAAATATCTCAGTAATGTCAGTAGCTGCCTTAATCACATGCAATGCACAGAGCATCAGACACAAATGTGGCAACACTGTACTGAGCATTGGATAGGCATACTTGACACACATGTACACAACATAACACGTTTGTCATACGCAGTACACTTCAACATGCTACACATAGTGTAACCAGACACCTGCTGCCAGGTCACACTTCAGTATCCCACATGTCATCTATACACCACACATACCATACCTGAGAGGTAGGAGCCTAGCATGGGGCTGTGAAACACTCCTCAACACATAACACAGTCATGTTAGGCAATGCTCCTTATTGGACACCTCACACACCCTTGTGCAACGTGGCTGTGTAATTGTGAAATAAGCCACGGCACTGCGGTTCAGGTGCAGCATGCTAAGCGGTGGTCCAGCACACTTTAGTGGCCTTGAGTGACCACATGATGCATGATGATGATGGCTAATGGTACTACACCCCATACTGTTACAATGGCCATGTCCAGGATTGGTATCTCATCATGTATACATGCACCACTCATCCCGTGTATGTTCATAGCATGCATGTGCTACACCTGTGTCCACAATTATCTGCTACAGGCACAGACACTGCAATCAGACATGGAAATCAATATGACACACAGATAACACATGCAGCCATGGTATGTATACCTGTGTGTGATGGTGCACAGGACATTGCAGAGCTTATAATACTTGCACAGAAATGTTGTGTACTTGTACACATTGTGTTCCAGGGTGTAGGCAATCACTGAACATGTACACACATGCACGACAGCCATGTACACTGTCATTAACTATGGCTGTCTACACTCACACTGCATGGACTTGATCAACACCTATTCTGCATGCTGACACATATGTGTGACTGTTTGCCTTGTGATACTGTCACCCACCTTCAACCAGTGTTGAGTATGATTTGGATTTCTGTTGTGTGTGTGTGTGTGTGTGTATCTGCTGTAGTGAGGAGTGTGCATGTGTTCCTGTGTTCCTGTGTTCCTATGTGCATGTGTTCCTGTGTGCCTGTGTGCATGTGTGTATGTGTTCATGTGTTCATGTGTGCATGTGTGCATGTGTTCATGTGTGCATGTGTGCATGTGTTCATGTGTGCATGTGTGCATGTGTGCATGTGCAGACCGTAACGTGTGTTTCCTGTCTTCCTCTCACAGCTGCTGAGGTAGGGCTTGGCGAAAGCAGCAGGTGACCTGAAGCCACTGCCATGGATAGTGGTGATGATGACACATGTATTTTGGCACAGGGAGATTTGACAGGGTCTGTCATTGGTCCACCAATCGACAGTACACAGCATTCAGCCCCATCTATGCACTCACTCATACTGCCATTACATCCCTCACCACCAATGGCCATAGTGGAGGGACAGCATACAGTTGGCAATGACCAGGAGAGTGTGGTACCCAAGGCACGTGCATCCCCTCACAGCAGCCATAGCCATAGACCCAGAATGGTACCACATAGGCAGAGGTCCAGGGGTTCTTGGGGGAGCACCACTGGACGTATTGCCCTGGCAGGCATGCCCTCACAGGTCCTATGACAACCACTATGTTCCGGGCTGTAATGCAGGCTCAGGCACGTATGGAACGGTACACCAGGCAGGGACTTAGGGCGCAGAGAGCACATAACACCGCTATCAATGACAGCATCTGTGACCTTGCCGGTGCCATCCAGAAATACACCAAGGTCACTGATAGACGTTGGGGGGAGACAATAGATGCCCTCCACAACATGTCTTCCTCAAGCCAGGACCATGCGGGATGGTTGCGACGTTGATGTGGACGCATGCCAGCAACAGCTGGCAGTGGTCGCGAATGGCCCACAGCTCACAGCCGCTCCCATAATGCAGTACCATCCTCAGCAATGCTGGGGCTGGCCTGTCCATTGTCTATCCCAGTAGACCATGTGCACATGGCTCTGGCCAGTCCCAGCAGGGACATGGGTCCAGTCATCATACCTCTGCCTCTGATGACTGTACCCAGTCTGGGTTGGTACCCGATACCGTCCGTAGCACCCCTGCCAGGCACAGGTACTGTGTCCATGGCTGGAGACAGTGATCTGTACAGCCAAGCAGGTACAGTCTGTGGCTATCCCACAAACCACTGTATATGGCAGCCACATGGTGGAGCTGTGTGCATGCAGACACACACACATTAAGCAAACATCTAGGGCTCACACATACACACACACTTTACATCAACATTGGCCCATGCTGTACTGTTGTGCCACACACACACACACACACACACACACACACACACACACACACACACACACACACACACACACACACACACACACACACACACACACAGACATGTCGATTGGATTGGTCAGTGTCAGGCTCTGGCAAACAACAAATTGCCCTGTGCATATGATGATACCTGTGCCACCTCCTGTCATCTGCATGATCGACAGAGGGACAGGCTAACATGGTGCTGATGCACAGGGTGACACTATAACAGTGTAGCAATAATAGCGAGTTGTCAACAAGGAAGTCTAACTACATCCTTGTAGGTATATCTGAGCAGACATTATGCATCAAAGCTCTGATTGTCAATGTAGCATTGTTTACACCACTGTTAGGTCTGAGTATGTATTATCCACCCATGTGCCACTTGGCTGATGTGTGATGTGTTGCCAGCATGTGTTAGCGAGTGGACAGTATGTGTGTGATGTGTGCAGTACAGATTAGCAAGTGTACATCTGTGAACATGGTGGGTGTGCACTGTCTGGATGTATGTGCATAGTGGACACATGGGACATGTGGCATACCCTGTCCTATACATTATTAACATCCCATTGCATCTTTCAATGGCCAGTATGCATTCTACTACAGTTATGTGCTAACATGGGTAGACGTGTGTATGACATGGGTTGACACAATGCTGCGGGTGATACTGTTAATATCAGTCAATGATTTGCAGTCTGGTAGTATACACAACCTCAACAGCATGACTATAAGCAATCATTGGATGATGTCCTGACAAATGACTCACAGTAGTAGGGAACCCAGTATCAATTGGATCCTTCCAGTGCTACACTATAACACTAGCCAGTGGTAATGACCGCCACCCATTACTGTGACCACACCTGTGTGTCATATAGCCCCCTTAGGTACATGCAGACACACTAGGGATATGTCCATCCAAATCTGGGAATGCATGGAATGGCCAACAATGCATTCCCTGGATGGGACGCATATCCTACACAAGGGTATCATGCAGACAGATACCTGTTGTGTGATACATGCTGTATAGCAGTAAGCCGACCACGTATGACATCAGATGACCATATTTTTCACAAAGAAGGGGAGAAATTGTGTTCCTTATTTTTGGATAGGGGATACCCCATATCCCTGATTAATTCGGTTTGTGAGGAGGTTTGCTTAGCTAGGGATACTAGAGTTTCCCCTATTTTAGGAAAGGGACACAATGATGCAACTGTAGAAAGCCCTCACTCCACTTTCACTGCATCTGGTTCTAATTTGGTATTTGTTACTGAACATAGTGAAGACGTTGGGTATATTAGGCATATTATTCAAGAAGAATTGAACACGTTTAAAGACCTTACTGACCTGAAAAATTTAAAAGACTTGACATGTAAATTTGTTTACAAAAGGGGATTCAACATCAAGAGGGTTTTAGAACACAATATCAGGTTTAGTACCCCTAATCAATCTAGAAAGGGCACCTTTCGCTGCGGGCATTGTAGGCAGTGTAAATATGTCATTAACCAGGAAAATGTTTACCTAGAAAGTAGGAATAGAAAGATTACTGCCCAGAGATTTCATAACTGCAATTCTACAGGGATAGTTTATTTGGCTGTCTGCCGGTCTTGCCAAGCATTTTATGTTGTCAAGACCGAAAGGCAGTTAAGGAGACGCATTTACGAACACTACTATGAAATTCAAAAACAATGTAACACCAATGCTCTTTACAGGCACACAGTTGTGTGCGAAACTGCTTTTTTTATGTTTTTTGTGTTGGAAACAGTCCCTAAATGTATTAGGGGAGGGCACTGGGAAGCCAGATTATCCCACAGGGAGACATGTTGGCAGATTTTACTAGCCTCCAACAAACCTCCGGGTCTCAATGACCTCATCTCCATCATGCCCTATCTAAAACTCAAAGCAGAACAATTGTAATTAACCTGCTATGTGTATAGTTAGGTTTTTATATAATGCATTTATAAAATGCTGATGGAATGGACAAAATGCAACTTTTTGTAAAATAATATGTTTAGTTATTGCACAGTCATTTAGTACCATTGTGGTAACTGTTTTTATAAATATTTTAACATGTGAAGGAATTTTATGATGATCAAATAGAAAGTTATTTGCATATTTTAAATAAGCTCAAGTTTTGTCTGTTTTTCAAAAACTTTATGGTCATATGTTTTTACTAAGCACAACAGTTAGTGCAGTTATAGCTTTAAGAATGTTTCCATAATACATTAATATTCATTCAATTAATCAATTAATCAATGTATATAAATGGTGGATGTGCTTATTTGAATTTTATCTGAGGAAGTTGCATTGGCGACGAAAACGTGGATAAGTTGTGGCGTTAAATAAATTCAGTTTTCCTGTGCAGTTTGCTTTCCTGACAGTTTTTTCATCGTTGACTGAGTGCCTTATAGTGGTGTTGGCGCCATACTCCCTGTGGATTTTCCTTGCCTGTTTGGTGCTTTTGTGGAGTAAGCCGACTATGGCATAGTCATCCTCATGTACTATACATACTATCCCATCAGTACCACACCAGTGGTAGCCCTCAACATGTATGTCGGGTACCATTGTGTACATACAGACCCATGTTATGTCATGTGTCCCTTGGTATCCACATATCCATAGGTATTGTGGAGTCAAATGTGTATCACAGACATTAGAGGCCTGAATGCATATCCACAAGGCAGTCATACATCTGTAAAGACTGTCCATTCTTGGCAGACTTTGTTGTGTATGACCATGTCTGACATATACCCCAGGCATATACCCTCACTCACACTACTCTTAAGTAACTGTCATGGGTGTGTGTGCCACACATAACCTTGGCCACAGACCACGACAGTGGACGACCATGTCACATACATACATATGTGACCTATGATCTGAGTAGCAGCGGCACAACCTGTCAATGGAAACAAATGTATTCATGTAGTATGCAGGCTTCACACCTATGTAGTGATTGAGGGGACATGTACACATATATATTTGCCACGCAGATACCTGATGTCTGCAATGCACTTACTGTTGTCATCATACTATGTCATACCATAGTAAAAGCAAAACCCACACCATGTTGACCAACAGTGACACACACACACACACACACACACACACACACACACACACACACACACACACACACACACACAGTCAGTATTTGTAGGATTCAAACTCTACCTAACTATGTTATGATACTAGGGAGAAACACATCAACAAGGCACGCTATTTGCTTTACTGGCTGGTTTTCTTTCTCCTGCAGTTTTTGTTGGATGGTGACATCATCAGACTTTCCAAAGAGGAATTTACCTCTTTCAGTGTGTTTTCACAATCTCTAAAAAGGGCACTCCTTTCAAAGACAATTGCACGCATACATACACTCACTGTTTGCAGGATTCACACTCCTATCTAATTATGTTATGATACTAGAGAGAGTCGCACTAATACGGCACACTATTTGCTTTACTGGCTGGTTTCCCTTCTCCTGCAGTATTTGTAGGATGGTGACATCTTCAGACTTTCCAAATAGTAATGTACCTCTTTTAGTGTGTTTTCACAGTCTCCAAAAAGGACACTCCTTTCACAGATAATTGCACATACACTCACTGCTTGCAGGATTCAAACCCCTACCTGATTAGATTATGATATTAGAGAGTGATGCATTAACACGGTGCATTATTTGTTTTATTGGCTGGTGTCTCTTCTCGTGCTGTATTTGTAGGATGGTGACATCATCAGACTTTCCAAAGAGGAACGTACCTCTTTTAGTGTGTTTACACAGTCTCCAAAAAAGGCACTTCTTTCAAAGACAATTGCATACATACAGTTTGTAGGATTCAAACCCCTACCTAACTATGTTATGATACAAGAGAGAGATACACTAACACGGTGCACTATTTGTGTTATTGGCTGCTTTCCCTTCTCCTGCAGTATTTGTAGGATGGTGACATCATCAGACTTTCCAAAACGGAATGTAACTCCTTTACTGAGTTTTCCCAGTCTCCACAAAGGGAAGACCTCTCAAAATAAACTGCACACATACACACCCCCCACTAGACACAGACACTTTGTAGGATTCAAACCCCTACCTAACTATGTTATGATACTAGAAAGAAACACATTTACAGAACACACTCTTTGCTTTTTGGCTGGTTTCCTTTCTCCTGCTGTATTTGTAGGATAGTGACATCATCAGACTGGAAATGGTGATGTGTATACACTTTGTTTTATGCCATTCCAGGAATGGTCCATGTGGGTCAGCAGGTGTCAACAGCTTGAACATGACCTCAGTATCCTTACCTTGTGTGATCTATCTGTGGACACATTGACATTCCGTCATATGTCAACACATATTTATGCACAGCTTCTTAGTTTTGTGGATACTACATGTGTCTGGGATGTTGATAAAGGGCTATTCAAAGTCTATGTGACACATGTGTAGGTGTGTTAATTGATGTATGTCCTGGGTGGCTGCCTTGCAAACAGTCTAGCATGTTTGGGAACCATGATCCGCACATGAACATACCACAGTTGGTAGGGTTGTGTGTGAGTTTCAGCTTCCAATAGCTCTGTTTATGACTGCAACCATGATGGAGTCCATGACCCTGCAGATCAGACCTCATAGGCATACTGGAATTTACTTCCCATGGTGTGTTGTGCACCAACACTTGTGGGGAGTACCATATGTAGCTGTGACACATTCAATGGTTCCACATCCTGTGTAGGGGGTGCGGCTCAGCTGACTGTTCAGGTGCATGATCTGTTTGTTCTGTAGTTTGTGCATGACACATATTGGGAATCAATGTATTCCACCTGCTGCCATGCTTTTGGCAGTGGGGGTAGCTGCTCATCCATTCTACATGTGATATCTCCTGGTATGATGATGTGGACTATTGTCAGTGGGAGATGGGTATGTACATATGGGCCTGTCTGTCATGATGTCGGCATTGTCAGTCAGGTACAGTTGGCCCTGACTCAGGACATATATGTGTGTACATTGCTATTTATGACATAGCTGAAGGAGGTGTCATGATTCAGTCTGGACTCCTTCTCAGCTACTCTTAACAAAACACTAATGAACATGAACACTAATCCCTGTTATCCTCTTTTACACGCTTAACACCCTACTGATCCTTTGTGATCAGGCTACAGAGTATGTCATGATAATATCCAGGCATGTCCAGGGTTCGGTTTTGTGTGTACTCTTCAGTCCAGCTGGTGGATATTGTGATATTGACACAATGTCACATCTGCCTCATGTACACAGACAACCTTCTCCTCCTCCCAACAAACTCAGATATATGTGTGAGATGCACCTATATAGACATACAGGGAGCTGAACTCTCTCGACCCATGACTGGCACAGTCTATCAGGTGGTGAAGGTAACCACACACACCACATATCAGTCTCACATATCTTCTAGCAGCAGCACTCAAACCACATTAGCACACATTGACATACTTGGATGCTGTAAACGTACTCTACCTAAGCAGCACAGACCTCCAAAGCAGACACACACACACCTGCTACCCCACTACAATACCCACATATCACTAAGTTCACAATGTCAGTGTGCCACACAGTCACTGCCCTTCGGGCTAAACAACACACCTAATACACTTGTAATAGGCGACGCTTTTGTTCAGACACACTGACGTACCACTTACCAGCCCTGACAAGGGAATAGTCACTTTGGGCTGTCTGTTTGGTGCCAGGATCTGCCGCATAACACAGGCAGTCAGGTCACTCCAAAGCAAGTACAAGACTGGCACCATCATTGTCCATGCTGGTGTGTGTAACCTCAGACGTTACTCCCTGTACCACATGACATGATACATGGATGTACACTCTGATCATGTAGCCCAGGCCAATATGACCCTGACCTTGTCTAGCATCTTACACCTACCAATTATTATGTCACAGTATACGAACACACATATCACATTTAACAGTTGGCTAACAAATTTGTTTCATTCATAGGGGATACAGTGTCTGTCAGCGTATGGTGACATGCTCAACATGCCACTTACCTTCACTATGGACAGCTTGCACCTGTCACCCTTGGACCTTCGAATGCTGGCTAAGGCTCTTGCTACCACCAGAGTGCCTTTTTTAAGCAGGGTTCAGAAGACAAACCCACCTCCATAGACATTACAGGTTAAATGAAACTAAGGGTAATGCTGATCAACAACAGTTGGGTTAGCTTCATATTGTGGCCACTCAGGACTCTACTCAGTATGGAGGAGAGCAATATCTGTGCACTGACAGACACCTGGTTCAGGCTCGCTTATGCACACCAGCACTACCAGGTTATGTTTCATACCATGCTGTCTGACAACAAGACTTGGAACAGACAACACAACTAGGGGGAGTATCCGTATACATCACAGATACACACACCTCCAGGTTAGTAGCACTGCACAAAGCATCACAGACCATACATATACAACTACCATTGTGCAATACTGCCTTTCAGTTTGTTGCCTGCTACAGAACACACTCCCAAACTCAGGAACCACACTCGGCTTTTGTGGGAACTATGGAGAATATGAAGGTCTCCACAGACACCATTATATTGTGTGACTTCATATACACACATATTGACTGGGGATACTACTCAAGCGCCGACAACCTTACCCAACAGTCACTACAATTTGTGGACTCATATGCTTTGGCACAACCAGTCAGCACAGCCACAAGGGGAAATACATATTGGACCTGCTCATCACCAACATGGGGACTTCATGTTCCACACCAGTGATATACCCCTCATTGGTAAGGTCAGAACATACATGTATCTCACAGGACATACATATACCCTCCACACACCCATCCTGGGTAATCTTGGTGAACTTCTCATGAGCCAACATCTCACTACACCGAAGCAAGGTGCTATCCTTCAGAGATCCTGAGAAAGTGGCATATGTGGCTCACACTGCTGCATCCTTCACATACACATTCTATGGACACCTAGTGGACTGCATGGATTGTGCTATCCCAAATAACAACAAGACACACTACTACAATGGCAGGGGACCTGTCTGGTAGACCCCAGCCATTAATAAGCTGTACAACATCAGGAGGACGCTACTACATGATAGAGCACAATCCCAGACTAGGAAGGCATCTGTGATCTGTACTAGCCGACAGCTGCAATCACTCATGGACTTTTCTAAGGGCCGCTTCTACCAGACAATTGCACCTGACACATAGGACTATCACACAGCCTTTTTCAGTTATGTCAGGAACCTGGGTGGACACTCACTGATATGCTGTGAGCTACTGCATACTGACTAAACCTACCCCGAACCCACTGGCATTGCCTACATCCAGGCAAACAGGTTCAGTGCAGATGTCTCCCACCCATCCCCCCTAAGGAGCAACTATCCATCCCAACAGAGTATAACCTCCCTGACATCACACAAGTAACAGGTGAGTGCTGCCCTCCCCACAGCATACATCACAGTATCAATGTGACCAGATTGTGTCCCAGCCTGCATCATAGACAATCATCATGACAAACGCAACCCTCACATTACATCACTGTTCAATATCGCGGTTACCACAGGTTATGTACCCAAGGAATGGCGTACTGGGACAGTGGTCCCACTCCACAGAGTTGGTGCCACAATGGACCACAGACAATATTGCCCTATAAGCCTATGTAGCCTGTTCTGCAAAGCTATGGAGCATATTGTCATAGGACTCCTACACATAGACATCGGGAACCTACAGACACTGTGTCCTACTCATTTCAGCATTGCTGTGAGCAGATCTTGCCTCTTGAACCTGTAGGTATTCTTTAAATGGCTAACAGATCCATCAACATAGGGACGGCTATCAACACAGCCTACCTGAACCTTGCAAAACCATTCAACACAATAACTCACTGGGCCATTATGCATAGGCTCACCAGCATCAATTTGGACACATATCTCACGCAATGGATTGATACCTAGATCAGGGATATCACCCACATGGTCAGGATTGCAGGTGCCATGTCTGACTATACACCAGTTACACATGGCATCCCACACAGCTTGTCCCTGGGATCTCTCTTGTTCAGTATATATTTGTTTTATGTACAGGCTATCACAGGGGGAATATGGCTGAACATGTTTGCACTTGACTGCAAACTGTCTGCCGTGATCAACTTACCAGCTGCCACATGCATACTCAATCCGGGTCTCACAGAGATGGATGACTGGTGCCTGAGCCATGGCCTACAACTAAATGCCATTAGTTGCATAGTCATCCCCTTTGGGAGTAACAACATGCCCAAACATTACAACATAGGTAGTACTCCATTAAATATGGTAGGAGTTGTTAGTGATTTGGGGACAACACTTGTTCATACTGTCACCTTTAACATTCACGTTGCCAAAGTTGTTGGACACATCTCTTATGTGTGCCACCTTATCCCATATGGTTTCACATCTAGATCGAGTGAGGTCATTGTGCCCCTATACTCATCACATCCATGCTTGGTTGCAATGCCACATTTGGGGTGTACCTTACCTGACACCTGCAGCAACTGCACTGGCCATGGACGGTCCTCACCAAGCAGATCTAGGGACTCACACAGATGCCCTGCATAGTTCAAATGCAGTAACTCCAGCTCTACTCAGTCGCTTACCACCTACTCAGATATGATGTGTGTCTGTTGTTTACAGCTATACCCAAACCAGAATTACTGGACATGCTCCACCTCAGGATATCCAAATCCCTTGGAGCTACACACTGCAGGGACATATACCTCAGCACAGAGGTTAATAGGACATTGTGGAGGGACAGATTCTTATCCCAGAGGCTCCCACTCACTACAGAATGTAATCCCAGTTTCACATAGGCAGAGCCACTCAATGACCACCTACTGGAGACATCTTAACGACTGTATGGGTGATTGTATATTTACCCCTGGGATATCTTCCGTGTCCCTGCTAGACAGAGGCACACTAGCATAAACATACATGGGCTATCTTGTGTGACCTACTATTCACACCCACAGTGTAGTAATCTGACAGGGTTGCGAATGCCAAACACACTCTGGCTAGGCTTGTACATGCCCTAGGGCAGATAGCCTAGTATCAACCTCTGAACCTATGCTAATGTTCAAGATGCACAATGTTTATTGCTGATACTGTTTGCATGTCTTTATCATCTTTCCATGAAGAACTTCAGTATCTGCAGAACATATTTGATTATGACAGGGTTCCACTATATTATAGATGTGTCTGTTGTCATATAACTGTGTGCACAGGGCGGATTGCTGTATAGTGACAGGTTCCTGGGTTAACACATGCAACTGCCAGATATGCGTGGCCCACTGCTGTACTCAGACATGGCCTAAGTGTGTGACCATGCCCAGATCTGACATTACACGTTTTGTTGCCTGTCATTTGTCTCATTTATTCAAGTGTGTGAGCATGCCCAGTGTGACCCTTCAGTATGGTGCTATCTGAGGTCCACTACATTTGTGGATGTGTGCGAACATGACCAATATTAACATTTATACTGTGTGTGTTGGAAGTCAGGTTCTGTTCTCACTGCAAGACTCACCTTTTTGTCATAACTCAACAAGGATTATGCTGTGCCTGCAGGGTTTCCATGGAATACTTTGCATAGACTTATCAACATTCCATCATATAGGTGGACCACTGCAATACTGTTGTGATTTAGTGATTCAGTACTTTGGCTATATGACCCATCACTGCTTTATATTTTCATACTGAGCAGAACACACTGCTTAAGGGCCTGTTAAGTAAATATGAGCATGTTGGCTTTTGTTCAGCTATGCCCTACTTAGACCAGGCTTGTCCGACATTGTTCAATATTCACCAACATTGCTGGACATTGCCCAATATTACTGAACATTGACCACAGTTGTGCTAGTTGGTGTGTGTGATTTTGTTTGCATATACTACATGGTGGTAATTGCTGTTTAGCACTGCTTTATATTGCTTAACACATGGCATTCATGCCTTAGGTGGTGCTGCAGGGCTGCCTATGTCGGATGCACATACTACACTCCCTGCACATGTTTGAAAGCAGGTAGTGTCAGCTTAGGCATCCCTTTTACTTTATGTGCGAGTCGGAGAGGGGTATCATTTCCAGAGTTCTTACTGAGCCAGTGTATGTGCTATGCATTGCCTCTTTGCCAAGGCCAAAGCATACTGGGCATGCCTCCTTCTGCCTACTGGGGCAGGCTCAGGTTGTTCCTCCTCCGAGTCACACTCTGCCTGTGATGGCCTTGGCAATGGTGGGGGGCTGTTTGGCTCAGGCTTATGCTAGTCCTGCTGCAGCTGTTTTTGCAGGATCATATTATGTAGCATAGTACATACCATGACAATTTGGGTACATGTAGTTGGTCAGTACTGCAAGGCTCCACCAGATGTGTCCAGGCACCGGAACCGTGACTTGAGCAGCCCAAACACATGCTCTATTACATTATGTGTTTGCGCGTGTGCCTCATTATGGCATTCCTGTTCATGTTTGTGTGTGTGTTTCTGATGGGTGTCATCAGCCACGGCTCCAGTGCATAGCCAGCATCCCCCACTAGGTGACCATGTGGGATGTCCCCATTGGCAAATGTCTGGTACAGCTGTGTCAGATGCCAGATATGGGAATCATGGTAGCTTCCAGGGCAGCCTGCACACACATTCAATATTATGCCCTGGGCATCACACGTGACCTGGAAGTTGATGGAGGGGAAGCCCTTGCGGTTGAAGTAGACCCTACCCTGCTCGCCGGCTGGTGCTTTGATGCATATGTGCGTGCAGTCTATTGCACCCACTACCTCAGGGTATTCTGCTATTTGCTCAAAGAGACGCATATTGCTGGCAAATACCTCACAGAAATTGGGGAAATATACATGATCACCAACATGTGCTGACATGGCATTCAGGAACTGGTGTAGGACCCTGGATGCTGATGCCTGTGATATCCCCATCATATCACCAGTTGGTCTCTGGTTGGTACCTGTTGCTAATATTCTTAGGCCAATACATACCTTGGTTTCCACTGTGATGGGTTCCCCTCTGTTGGTTCTGTGTGTGAGGTGTGGCCTGCTCAGCTCAACAATTTGCTGCAGGAGGTCTCTGTCCACTCTATAGCGCTCCACTATTTCCAGCTCATGTAGCCCCTGGTAGGTTACCCTGGGCCTGTACACTCTTCTCTGTCTCCTCATTGTGGGTTGTCCAGCAGCATTTCCATTGTCACCACCCTCAGCATGTTGCATATGTCGCCTTATAAAAGCAATGGCAGCCCCTAACATTTCTTTGTCTCAGTAAAGCTTTTTCAGTTTTCAATTCTATTAGCTTACTGCAGTGTCTCTTGTGAGAAACATAATGGACTGTTGTTTGCAGAGTTTTAAGTGCTAGGCTGGGCTGGGCTAGTGTACTGCCTGTGTAATTGCCTGATTCTGATTGTTTTCACCTGCTAGCTCTGCTAGTACTCCCTGGTAGCTTCCTACTATTTGTTGTGCTTCCTTTTTCCTTTCTGTTTCCTCAGGGGGGGAGCGTCGAGCACACAAGCGCAAACACGAGCACAGCAACTAAGATGCACGCACACATGCTTACACAGACTAAAACTTGCTTATTCGGGTTAAAACACGAGCACACCAGCGCAAACACGCTTACAACTCTTTAAACAGCTTTATACATGCTTACTCCTGCTTAAACACGCGCGCTCATGCTTACACACTCGCACTCTGTCTTACTCGGGTTAACAGGCGCGCACATGCACACTCAGCAAGAAACTTTGGTGTTATCCATGGTATACACCTTCCATTTCTTGGCTTTCCCTAGCCTACTTGTTGACACACCTCTTTCAATGATGTCTAAATGACAGCGGATACATGCCACTCTGCTCCAATGAGCTTCACTTCTTTCATACATACCCCTCTCGTGATGTCACCTATCTTCTACTCTGTTACTCCACATATCCTACTCCTACACTCCACTGACTGTGGTCATTTGCTATGTAAACTAGCGATTCACTATCCTAACACTCATTTACATAGGATTGCCTACTAATGCTTGGTTACATGTCTTAGACTGAGCTTCCCCCCTTAGCAACCTCTACTCGGTGGTCATGTTGTTTTCAGCCTGCCATTCCCTTGCATTGTACATTACCACTTTCAATAAAATCCACATTTGTTGGTTTTAATTTGTAGTATTTTGGTTTTTAGAGTGCAGCCTGTTTGCATGGCGCTGCACTATCCTTAAACATTGGATATCAGCAAAAAAAAATTATTTTTATTTTAATTTTGCATCAGGAAACATTTCCAATGGCCATATATTTGGCCATTGGCATGCTTCCTGCACTGGATGCAACCTTTATTTGGAGCTGTCATGGCTCCGTCTTGCTATTTGCAGAATGGTACTCAGTTGTCAACTGAGTACATTTCTGCAAATAACACTGCTCTTACTCGGACAGGTTCGGGTTTCCTGAATCGCAAATCTACCTCATTTGCATGCCTTTTGCCTGCAATTGAGGTGATTTGCATGTCCCAGCCCTGTCCGTGTAAGAGCCATTTTAGGAGCTCTCTTACATGCCCCTACAGGCTGTTCCTGGATCGCTCATCGGACATGATGACTGCATGGAGTCTTACTCTACTCTTAGACTCCGTGCAAGCCATCGTGAATCTGGCCCAAACCCTGGCTGATTCATGGTTATGTTTATCTTCTACACCTGTGTAATCTAAAAAAATAGTTTTCTCACTCCCCATTATTTTTATGTTCTACACCTGTGTAATCTAAAACAATGCCTGGCTAACTCGCAGTTATGTTTATCTTCTACACCTGGGTAATATGAAACGACACCTTGCAGACCGCTGGTTATGTTTATGTTCCATACCTGAGTAATCTAAAACAACACCTATCTGCCTCACGGTTATGTTTATGTTCTACACAGGGGAAATCTAAAACAATGCCTGGCTGACTACTGTTATGTTTATGTTCTACACCTGGGAAATATAAAACAATGGCTGTCTGACTCCCAGTTGTGTTTATATTCTACACCTGGGTAATCTAAAACAATGCTTGGCTAACTCCCAGTTACTTTTATGTTCTACAGGTGGGTAATCTAAAACAACACCTGTCTGACTCCCAGTTATGTTTATGTTCTAAACCTGCGTAATATAAAACAATGGCTGTCTGACTCCTATTTATGTTTATGTTCTACACCTGGGTAATCTCAAACAATGCCTGGCTGACTCCTGGTTATGTTTATGTTCTACAGCTGGGTCATCTAACACAATGACTAGTTGACTTCTAGTTATGTTTTTCTCAAAAAACTTTTTATTTATTTCATATAGAAGAAAAACAAAGAAGTTAATGAGCATTACATGAAAAATTGAAAATGCAGGCATATCTAGTATAATACAAAGCTCTAGAACATGGTAAAATATATACAATATATATATACATAACTAGACTAACCTACAACTAGACTAAACTAAACTAAATTAACTAATTTCAACTAAGATGCTACCAAAAGAAAAAGTGAGATGAAAGAGGAAAATTGTGGATATGAAGGATCAAAAGGATCACCTGGTCTAGATTGGGACAAGAGCTATACCGAACTGTAACCCCAATTAAGTACAAAGAATTAGTTTGAATAACTTTTTCCAAATTTTTTCAAAGAAGATTTTTTTCCTAGGTCCTATTATTATAAATTTCTGTGCTGATATATAAGTAAGAGCCATCTCTCTGAAATTATTCCAAGAGAGTTTGGTGTGATCCAGCCAATTTTTAGTAATATAAAGTTTAATCAATGAGCATAAAGAGATTAAAATATGCATGTCTAGTTTAGAGAGGTTTATAGTAGGTATGTGGAGGATCGCTAGCTCCCAAGAGAGTGTAGATTTGTGGTAACTCATTTTCTCAAGACAAACTTTTAATGAAGTCCAGAGTTTATGGGAATGTGTACAGGACCAAAGTATATGTAGAAGGTCAGCGTTTGGGAAAGAGCAGCATGTGCAGGAGGGAGTATTATTGGGATCAAATTTATTAAGTATAGTAGGAGCATAGTATAAGTTATTATTAACCATTAGTTGAGTATATATGAGTTTTTTAAATGGGGAGAGTTCTAAGGTGTTTTTTATAGCTGACAGTTTTTGTTTCTCTGTGAAAGGGGTTCCAACATTTTCCCAGTAGTTAGAGAAAAGGCAAGCCAAGCTATGTGTTATGGAATTCAAGAGGTTGTATGATTTGGAAAGCATTTTCTCTGAACTTGAAAGAGCTTGTATAACCTCAAGTAGTTTGGTCATATCTTGATTAGTGGTCTGGTTAGAAGGGAATTTTGATGTTATTAATTCTCTTAGTTGGCGAAGGATCACCATGTACTTATTATTTACTTTGAGAATTAGGCGCAGGGCAGGAAGTGTTATATTCTTGTATTTGAGAATGTCCCATACTACAACATCTTTAATGAGAGGGAAATCTGATAGACTAATCATTGAGTTGTTTATCTTGATGTTGGGGTTTAGGTGAAGGGGTTGAAGTAAAGAAAGGGCTTTATCAAGGTGGGTAGATCTCATCAAAGAATGGAATATTTTGATTTTATGTTTTAAATTGCTAGATAATTTGGAATTCTTGAGAGCTTCTGGAGAGAGGAAGGGGAGAGCTTTGGGATTCATTTTACTGTCTAGAACATGTTGATACCATAGTTTTATCCAAGAAGGAGCAGAGTTATAATCTTTCATATTTAGGTTAGAGATGGACAAAATTCTATTTGCACAGATAATCATATAGTAGAGCTGAAAGTTAGGTAGTCCCAGACCGCCCCTACTTTTTGGGTAAACTAGTTTCAAGTATGATATCTTAACTGATTTGGGAAACCAAATAAATTTGGCTAATTCTTTATTAATCTTAGAAAAAAGAGTATTGGATATCTTAAGATCAGACGTTCTAAATTGGTAAAGAAGTCTGGGTAAAATATTCATCTTCACTATCGCAGCTTTGGATAGGAGAGAGAGATTCATTTGTTTCCATCTGTGGAGGTCTTGTAGTATTTTAGACCATAATCTGATTAGGTTGTTTTGAAGCATGGAATCTTGGTTATTGTCAAAGTGTATGCCGAGATATGTGATATTGAAAGTTGTCTGAAATGGAGATTCTGGAAAGTAATGAGATTTATGACCACCTGGATTAATAGGAAAAATGTGTGATTTCTTATGGTTAATCTGATATCCTGAAGCCTTCGAGAATTTATTAATAGAGTTAGTTATTTTAATTAGATCTGTATTAGGAAATTGAAAATACAGATTAAGGTCATCTGCGAAAGCAGAGAGCATTATATTTGTGTTCAGGACTCTAGGGATCGAGTGGAAGGAGTTTTGAGCAATATAGAGGAAGAGAGGTTCAATAAAAAGATTAAAAAGAAATGGGGATAGGGGGCAGCCTTGCCTTGTACCATTCATAATCTTAATTGAGTTAGATTTTTTTTATTGATGTAGAGAAAAGTGGATGAGTTTTTATATAAAATTTTAATTATGTCAGAAAAAGTATTGGGAATGTTAAAATGCGAGAGGGTTAGAAACAAAAAGTCCCAATTAACTCTGTCGAAGGCCTTAGAAGCATTGAGGGTTAACGCATATATTGGATTTTTATCTTTTTTTGTAAGTTGAATCAAGGAGTCGAGAGTTAGGGTATTATCCCATGAATGTCTTTGAGATGTGAAATCCGCCTGGTCGGGGGAAATTAAAGAGGGCATAATTTTTTTAAGTCTGTTTGTCAGAATTGTTGATAGAATTTTTATGTCAACATTTATTAAAGAAATGGGTCTATAGTTGTGCGGGTCTGTTTTTATGTTGTTTGTTCTTTCAAGTTGAATACTTTTAAAGAAGAGAAGCTATTTATTGGCTTGAAGTTCTAAAAAAAATCTGTGAACCATCTGGACCAGAGGATTTTTTCTAATTTAAGATTGGAAATAACATCTTGGACTTTGGAGGGTCAATGATAATCATTCAGGAGGGAAAATTTATGGCATTTAAGAAGTTCCATATGTGTTTTGAGGGTGGATCTACCCACTGCTGTATATATTATCTGAAACAGGAGAAAAATAAGCTGTATTATTCTGATTTCTTATATAGTATAGTTTGTTTTGATATTGTATCAGAGAGATCTGAACTTTGGCTTGGTTATTTTAATTATTCTAGCTATTAAATCAGAGAGTCTCAAGATTGCTAGATTCCTAACTTTTGTAAAGTTTTAAATAATAAGAGGCCTTATCATCAGCATTCCAGCATTCCTTGCAGTTTGCAGGCCACCCATCAAATATCAAGGGGATCAAGGAGGATGTAAGAGATATTAAAGTTTCCTCATTTCTTTAGTGTTCTTTAGAATATATACGTAGCTTATATATATAAACCTACAATTTTACTGGACAGGGGCTTTTGTATAGCTCTTTTAAGTCTATCCAAAGTTGCTGTTTTCAAGCTTATAATACCATTTTTTTCTAGGTTTAACATTGTTATTCCTGTTCCAGAACATATTTATGGTTATTAATATTTAGCCTTGATACACAAGACTAGATTATTTACTTATTAGCTCTCAGCATGAGCTATATGATGTGATCTACAGTTATGCCTGTGTTTATTTCTCATTAACGTGCTGTTAACAGGTGATAACTTATTAAGTTTCAACATCATCTATCATTGGATATGTTTTGGAATACTAGTTTCAGCATTAAAATATTTATATTAGAAAAACACACCTGCCACTAAAGTCTACCGCACAATATCAGCTTCCTTCTATGTCTTTTTTCTTTCTCTTTCCTTTACCTATACTAGGACTTATATAATCACTTTATATATGTGTTTTTTCAGCTTTATCTATATTACAGTACAGGTATATTTACTGATAAATAAATAATCTATTTATACACATGCATGTATATATATCAATATGTTTTCAAGTTTAGCAATGACATTCTTATGTATTTATCCTAGCTTTTTTAACCGCTACTATTCTAATAGTATATCCATTGATGTTACTGGACATTTGTTTTACCAATCTCAGTCAGGATCAAAACTTATCCTCACCCTCAATATTAACATATCCATTCCTGTTTTTCTTCTTTCTGTTTCTCCTATCTCTTCTCTGCCTCTTTCTTATGACTGTCTATACTCTTTCTATAATAAATGGTAGCTCTTGAGAGCATGGTGTTTGAAGTCTAGTACGACTTATTTTTGGATGATGATTAATATGTATATATGTATAGTTTTAATATTTGTTTTATTACTTCTTTACAATCTACTCCGTATATCAAATGTGTATGGTAAATTTCAAATGTTTGTTTATGATACAGCTTACATGTATTGTTATTTATATTTTTATTCCAGTACTTCTTCACCTAAGGGGTTGGGGTGGTTAGGCACCGGGGTTCATTTGAAGAAGTACTATGCTACCACTGTGATTATTAGGTCATATATAGAGACTGAAAGATGGATATGGATCTCCACTCCTTTAAAGTACCGAACTCTACTTTACAACCTCTCCTACCACACGGGTCTGATATCTTTTCAGAGTAAGAGGTGCAGCAATACCTCAAACCCATACATTAGTAGCAGCTAATTAAATATGGCCTGGCACATTGATTCATGGAACATAAGAGGCTTACAAAATAAATCTAAAAAATCCCTCTTACTGCATTTGTTGTTCAAATCACAAGCTAATATCTGTTTCTTACAAGAAACACACATGCATAAGGATGACTGGTCGAAAGAAGTCAAGAGAAAATGGATAAGATCCATAATAGCTGCAGGTGATAGCTCTAACTCAAAGGGAGTAGCTATTATAGTTAAAAAATAATTTCAAGGTGTAATTACAGATTTCAACTCTGACAAAAACGGCAGATGGTGTTATGTTTATGTTCTACACCTGGGTGATCTAAAACAATGCCTGGCTGACTCCCAGTTATGTTTATGTTCTACACCTGGGAAATCAAAAACAATGCCTGTCTGACTCCAGATTATTATTATGTTCAGCACCTGGCTAATCTAAAACAATTCCTGGCTGACCCATGGTTATGTTTATGTTCTACACCTTGGTAATCTAAAACAATCCCTGACTGACTCTCGGTTAAGTTCTACACCTGGGTAACCTAAAACAATGCCTACCTGACTTTGTGTTATGTTTATGTTCTACACCTAGGTAATCTAAAAAAATGCCTGGCTGACACCAAGTTATGTTAATGTTCTACACCAAGATAATCTAACAAAATGCCTGGCTGACTCCCAGTTATGTTCATGCTCTACACCTGGGTATGCTAAAATAATGCCAGGCTGACTCCTGGTATTGTTCATGTTCTATACATAGGTAATCGAAAACAATGCCTTCCTGACGCCTGGTTATGTTTATGTTCTACACCTGGGTATGCTAAAATAATGACTGGCTGACTCTTGGTATTCTTTATGTTCTATACCTGGGTAATCTAAAACAATGCCTGCCTAACTCCTGGTCATGTTTATGTTCTACACCTGGGTAATCTAAATCAATGCCTGTTTGACTCTCGGTTATTTTTATGTTCCATACCTGGGTAATCTAAAACAATGCCTGACTAACTTCTGGTCATGTTTATGTTCTACACCTGAGTAATCTAAATCAACGGCTGTTTAACTCATGGTTATGTTTATGTTCTATACCTGCGTAATCTAAAACAATGTCTGTCTGCCTCCTGGTTATGTTTGTGCTCTACATCTGGCAAATCTAAAACAATGTCTGTCTGACTCCCAGTTTTGTTTATATTCTGCACTTGAGTAATCTAAAATAATGCCAAGCTAACTCCCAGTTATGTTTATGTTCTACACCTGGGTAATCTAAAACAACACCTGTCTGACTCCCAGTTATGTTTATGTTCTATACGTGTATAATCTTAAACAATGCCTGGTTGACTCCTGGTTATGTTTATGTTCTACATCTGGGTAATCTAAAACAATGCCTGTTTGACTCGCGATTATGTTCATGTTCTATACCTGGTTAATCTAAAATAACACCTGTCTGACTCCCTGTTATGTTTATGTTCTACAACTGTGTAATCTAAAACAATGGCTGTCTGCCTCCCGGGTATGTTTATCTTCTACACCTGGGTAATCTGAAACAATACCTGGCAGACCACTGGTTATGTTTATGTTCCATACCTGAGTAATCTAAAACAACAAGTGGCTGACTCCTGGTTATGTTTATGTTCTACACCTGGGTAATCCAAAACAACGTCTGTCTGCCTCATGGTTATGTTTATGTTCTACACTGGGGAAATCTAAAACAATGCCTGGCTGACTCCTGGTTATTTTTATGTTCTACACATGGGAAATCTAAAATAATGCCTAGCTGACTTGTGGTTATGTTTATCTTCTACACCTGGGTAATCTAAAAAAATTGTTGTCTGACTCCCTGTTATGTTTATGTTCTACACCTGTGTAATCTAAAACAATGCCTGGCTAACTCCCAATTATGTTTATCTTCTACACCTGGGCAATCTGAAACAACACCTGGCAGACCGCTGGTTAAGTTTATGTTCCATACCTGAGTAATCTAAAACAACACCTGTCTGCCTCACAGTTATGTTTATGTTCTACACCAGGGAAATCTAAAACAATGCCTGGCTGACTCCTGTTATGTTTATGTTCTACACCTGGGAAATCTAAAACAATGGTTGTTTGACCCCAAGTTGTGTTTATATTCTACACCTGGGTAATCTAAAACAATGCTTGACTAACTCCAAGTTACTGTCTGAATCCCAGTTAGGTTTACGTTCTAAACCTGCGTAATATAAAACAATGGCTGTCTGACTCCTGTTTATGTTTATGTTCTACACCTGTGTAATCTAAAACAACACCTGGCTGACTCCTGGTTATGTTTATGTTCTACACCTGGGTAATCCAAAACAATGTCTGTCTGCCTCATGGTTATGTTTATATTCTACACCGGGGAAATCTAAAACAATGCCTGACTGACTCCTGGTTGTTTTTATGTTCTACACATGGGAAATCTAAAACAATGCCTGTCTGATTCATGGTTATGTTTATCTTCTACACCTGGGTAATCTAAAAAAATTGTTGTCTGACTCCCTGTTATGTTTATGTTCTACACCTGTGTAATCTAAAACAATGCCTGGCTAACTCCCAGTTATGTTTATCTTCTACACCTGGGTAATCTGAAACAACACCTGGCAGACCACTGGTTAAGTTTATGTTCCATACCTGAGTAATCTAAAACACCTGTCTGCCTCACGGTTATGTTTATGTTCTACACCAGGGAAATCTAAAACAATGGTTGTCTGACTCCCAGTTGTGTTTATATTCTACACCTGGGTAATCTAAAACAGTGCTTGGCTAACTCCCAGTTACTTTTATATTCTACACCTAGGTAATCTAAAACAACACCTGTCTGACTCCCAGTTATGTTTACGTTCTAAATCTGTGAAAAATAAAACAATGACTGTCTGACTCCTGTCTTTGTTTATGTTTTACACCTGGGTAATCTGAAACAATGCCTGGCTGACCGCTGGTTATGTTTATGTTTAATGCCTGAGTAATCTAAAACAACACCTGGCTGACTCCTGGTTATGTTTATGCTCTACACCTGGGTCATCTAAAACAATGACTAGTTGACTTCTGGTTATGTTTATGTTCTTCACCTGGGTAATCTAAAACAATGCCTGGCTGACTCCCAGTTATGTTTATGTTCTACACCTGGGAAATCAAAAACAATGCCTGTCTGACTCCTGATTATTGTTATGTTCAGCACCTGGCTAATCTAAAACAATGCCTGGCTGACCCATGGTTATGTTTATTTTCTACACCTTGGTAATCTAAAACAATCCCTGGCTGACTCTTGGTTAAGTTTATGTTCTACACCTGGGTAATCTAAAACAACACCAGACTGACTCTTGGTTATGTTTATGTTCTACACCTGGGTAACCTAAAACAATGCCTACCTGACTTTGTGTTATGTTTATGTTCTACACCTGGGTAGTTTAAAACAATGCCTTGCTGACTTCTGGTCATGTTTATTTTTTACACCTGAGTAATTTAAAACAACGCCTGGCTGTCCCATGGTTATGTTTATGTTCTTCACCTAGGTAATCTAAAAAATGCCTGGCTGACTCCAAGTTATGATAATATTCTACACCAAGGTAATCTAACAAAATGCCTGGCTGACTCCCAGTTATGTTTATGTTCTGCAGCTGGGTATGCTAAAATAATGCCTGGCTGACTCCTGATATTGTTTATGTTCTGTACCTAGGTAATCTAAAACAATGCCTGCCTGACTCCTGCTTATGTTTATGTTCAACACCTGGCTAATCTAAAACAATCACTGGCTGACTTCTGGTCATGTTTATGTTCTACACCTGGGTAATTTAAATCAACACCTGTTTGACTCTCGGTTATGTTTATGTTCTATACCTGGATAATCTAAAACAATGTCTGTCTGACTTCTGGTTATGTTTATGTTCTACACCTGAGAAATCTAAAACAATGGCTGTCTGACTCCCAGTTGTGTTTATGTTCTACACCTGGGTAATCTAAAACAACACCTGTCTGACTCCCAGTTATGTTCATGTTCTATACCTGTATAATCTTAAACAATGCCTGGTTGACTCCTGGTTATGTTTATGTTCTACATCTGGGTAATCTAAAACAGTGTCTGTTTGACTCGTGGTTATGTTCATGTTCTATACCTGGGTAACCTAAAACAGCACCTGTCTGACTCCCTGTTATGTTTATGTCCTACAACTGTGTAATCTGAAACAATGGCTATCTGACTCCTGGGTATGTTTATCTTCTACACCTGGGTAATCTGAAACAACACTTGGCAGACCGTTGGTTATGTTTATGTTCCATACCTGGGTAATCTAAAATAATGCCTGGCTGACTTCTGGTCATGTTTATGTTCTACACCTGAGTAATCTAAATAAACAGCTGTTTGACTCACGGTTATGTTTATGTTCTATACCTGGGTAATCTAAAATAACGCCTGTCTGACTGGTGGTTATTTTATTTTATTTTTTATTTTATTTTTTATTTTACATTCAGTGAGGACAGCAGCCTTGCTGTACAGAATGCAGGCCTAATATAGCATACTGGCACAATATATAATGTTCTAGAGGGAGATAGTAATTGTGGTCAATAAGGAAGGAATAACAGTTTATGAGTAGAAAGGGTAGGTAGAGCAAAGCATAAAGAGACATGACTAGTCAGGTTTAGTGCAGGGGCATAACCAGTGTGTTTTGAGCAACAGTTTCAATTTGTTTTTGAAGAGTTATAGTGAGGGAAGTGAGGAAAGTTCACTGGGTTGGTGATTCCAGGCTTTTACCGCAGTATTAGAGAAGAGGGAGTCACCAGTCTTGTTGTTTGGTTTAAAGGTATGTACTAGAAATTTGTGAGAAGACCTTAAGGATTTCAGATTTTTATAGGGAGTGATGAGTGTGGATAGAATAGGAGTTTTGGAAGGTTTATAAAGAGTATTGTATGCTATTGATAGTTGGTGGAATTTAATCAGGTTTTGTAGTTCAAGCCATCCCCAGCTGCTTTATATTAATGCAATGGTGGGTTCTAAACGGGTTGCCTGTAGCAATTCTGGCAATGTTATTGTAGGACATTTCCAATTTGCTGAGGTTATTTTTAGATAGCTTAGTAAAAATGGGTGAGGCATAAAGAAGTGTAGAGGGGCATGGCCAAGGATGAACACAGGATAGCAGCAGATTTCTTCAGCTCCACCAATTTAATTACACTGACAGGAATTAATTACTTAAAAAATTAATTTTTGAAGTAATTTTCTTTCTAAATATGTTTGTTTTATATAGTTCTTGAACTATATCTAAAAAAGAAAGGAAATCTTAACAATATTCCTGTCAGAAATCACTTTGGAAATTTTCCTGTCAGTTTATCAGTCTGAAATGAGTTCCAGTAAGACAAATTCTCAAGACTCCAGCATCAAGACAGAACTTCAGTCTCTGATAATTATAATCCAGCAACTTACTGCTAAGATGGATAAAATGGATACTAAAATAGACACCTTCATAGAAAAAACTACAAAACAAATAGACTTGTTACATATAGACCTGCAACAACAGAAGATCCAGATGACAGGCATAGAAGAAGCTGTGAATGACATGGAAAATAGAATCCAAGAAGAGGAAATCAACATTGAGTTTCTGCTGAAACAAAATACACATTTACAAACAAAGCTGGATGACCTGGAAAATAGATCTAGGCGCAATAACATTAGGATTTTTGGACTGCCAGAAAATATTGAAGGTAACAATATTACTTCTTTTTTAGCAACATGGCTCCCTAAAACTTTAGACTTACCAGAAGCATTCTCTTTTGGTATCGAAGAGCACATAGATCTATAGCTAATACTAACTCTAACAAAAAATATCCTAGATCAGTTATAGTTAGATTTCTATCATCTTTTGATAAAGAGATGGTTCTTAAATCTGCTTGGGCTAAAGCTCCTGTTAAGATTAATGAGACAACTGTGCGTTTTGACAATGACTATTCTTCCATGGTAATAGCTAAAAGAAAAGTTTTTCTGCCACTAATAAGGGAGCTTAAAAAAGCACAGTTTAAAACATACCTTATGTTTCCTGCCAAGCTTAAAATCTTCCTTCCTGATGGTCCTAAAATTTTTGATGACTTAGACTCTGCTTTACTGTTTATCAAAAAAAATAAGATTTTG